>NW_020448453.1:479928-499928 GCF_003343035.1 Apteryx rowi | reverse complement strand
ATATGAGACTTCCCTTCTTTATTATTTCTCTGCAGTTACAATGGGAGTATTATCGCAAGAAATGAGCTACCTTCATTTTAAAGCACTGACTTATCCATAGTTAGAAAGTGGAATTATTACCATCTCTATAGGTAATATGAGTGTGAATTTTACTCTGAGAATATCAAGCACAGAGTTCTACTTGTGTACAGCTTTACGTACAGCTACTTATCTGTTATTACAAACCAAACTGATTTTAATAAGAACATTATTTTGCTAGTGAAGTGAAGAACCCAAATGCAAGCACATACAAGCACTTGGTCTCCATTTAGTCTCCAATTTCTGTTGTTGTAGTTGAGGGAAAAAAAAAAAAAAACTCGTTTACATTACATCTCCTTGACTGTCATGCGCTGATTTTAGCGTGAGGCAACAGTGCTGAGCCAGTAACTAGCTATAGGAATCACCATGTAGCTTTTCTTTGTGGGCTCTGTTTTAGACCCCTGAGCGTTCTGTGGTAGCGCTACAGATTTCCTAAACTTTGAAAGGTCCGTGAACAATGTGCTAAGGACCACTGGAAGAGAGGATACACCTGCAATTATATATTGAAGGCTGCTCTTAACAAACGCTAACGATACAAGCTGCATTCTCTGGGAAATTTTGCAATTCAGGATCTTCCATGTGTATCAATCAAATGTCCTTCTTGCCTGTTTATGAGCAGTGGTGGCATGAGAAGTCTTTACCATGAAATGAGGTATCTATTTTAGAATAACTTGCCTGACAGATGCATGTGCACAACTGCAAAGTTTCCACTTACTTTCTATCACAGTGACCTGGAATTTCCAAGGACCACAGCTGGATATGGTTTAAGAATTCAGCTGAAGTAAAATGAGAAGATGGAGAATCAGATCTTCCAGTCCTATTTAAATCTCTGTGTGCTATTCTTGTGGTAAAAAGGAAGCGTGGAACGCTGCTTCTAATCACAAAATTTGAAATGTACCCTCATAAAGACAAATTTGTGTGCTGCAGCACCACTACCAGTTCCACCATAAAGGCCCTTTCAAAAATTAGAGCACTTCATCTGCTGTGCCTCTAAGAATGGCCATCCACCTAAGTCTTTTACAAGAAGAGATGGCAGTTTCATATCTTGCCCTATTGGATTCCAGAAGCACAGGTTACAAAAAACAAGCCTTATTTTTAATTGCAGCAAATAGAGTACCGCCACACCTGAGCATCAGAACTGAAGTCAAAATGCCCAGTTTGAACACAAACAGCATACTGACTGTGTACAGGAACTTAAGGAATAAGCTAACCTACAACGTCACTGTTACTTATAAAAGAGGCTTTCATTTCTCTGGGAGAGCTTCCTCACAAGTATTGACTAAATCAGGCCCTGCCTAACTTATAACATCCTTAATGTTCACTTCTGAAGTAATGTGGCTGCAATTTAAATAAAGTATTTATCTTACCACTTTGAAAACTACAATAAACTCTTCCTTTGGAATCACAGCTCAGATAAGAAAATTAAAGCTGCATAAACTATAAATAAGTTTTCAACCATATAAAACTCATAAGTCCAAGTGCTAAACTGCATAAGACACAGCAATTGTACAAGTTTCCATTATTTTACTAATGAAATTCAAATTCTTGTCCTGATATTCAAAACATATTAGCCCTTTTTCATCTCTTTGTTCATGACAATGACCTACCACAACAACTATATTCCACAAAAACAAAATACAACTTCAGAACCAAAGGGAAACAGGAGACCAAAGGACATACTTCGTATTTCTCAAAGAGCTGAACAATACTGTAGAACATACTCCCACATGCAAATGTTCTTTGCATGAGCTTTTCTTCAAGCATTTCTCTATATGTAGATAGGTTACAAAATGGAAATCCGCAAATAAGCACCCACAGAACCAGTCCCTCCCTCCCCAAATGGCAAATATAAGCTACTTAAGCTATTTCAAGGAAATAAATATATTTTGTTATTTCTGTTTACAAATAATGTATTTTTCTATGTATAACCTATAACATAGAAAACAAACCCTCAGACAATCAAAACTAAATGAGAGGTAGAAGGTCTTGCGGGGAGGAAGCAAGCCATGGGAGAGGAGAGGTAAAAAGGTTACTCTGGGAGAGAAAGTTTGCAAGTTTCCCATCATACTACAAATGCAGTATTGATGCTGAACTGTAGGTCTTGGTTTCATTTTTTTTTGTTTGGTTTTCTTTCCTCCCCAGATACGTTACATGTGTGAAAGTATAATATTGACAGGCTCTCAGATTGGCGAGGAAAATTATTTATGATCACATAAAATAATGAAGATATTAGGAAGAAAAATCAGGTATCCTCATATTTGCCAAAAATTGTCTGTAATTTAGACCTAAAATGTGAGAAAACATCACATAATAAGTATTCTCTTTTCAAAACCACAGGCATAGATCACTAATTAGAACAGCTAACTAACTAGAAGCAACCTGAAGTTGTACTGTAACTTCTTTTTTATCTTTCATGAACTTTCTGTGGATGAGTTCCTAATGAAATTACATTACATCAAGCTATAATAATTGATATAGCAGCAAAAGGTACACTATATTGCTACACAAGGTAATGCTAAAAGATGTTAATTGAGATTTAAGAAGCTACATCAGAAAAAATGAATCTATTGAATACATTTTGTAAGAAAGCTCCATCTTACAGCCAACCTGAACACAAGCTTGAATACCTTGTAACATACAAATTTAGATATGAATATGACCAATAAGGTATGATTTCACTTACAAATTAATCTTTACTCAGAATAAACAAAAATATGTAGCAGGGCCTCATACAGCATCTTTAAAAATAAGCATCTTGAATACAAAACAATACTTTATTAGATAAGTCACTATGTTGAGTAGCCTGTGATAAGTCAAAATATTTAAGTCAAATATCAGTCAAAATATTGGAAGACTGTAAGACCACATGGCTGTGAAGCTTTTCAATTTGAATGACTAACAGATACATAAAGGACTCACATATGTAGCAACTCCCATAAGTTTAATTGCTCAAGTATAGAGAAAAAAATTAACTACTGGAATGGACATGTACACTGTTGTTTTGTGCAATCATTAACATGTTAATGATACACAACTGAAAAAATGATTCATGCATCATATTATTAGGGAACAATTAAACAAAAATAGATTGTGTTCAAGTCTATCTGGCCTTCAAAAAGGCTATTTCTGTAAACAGCTAAAAGTGTGGATGGATGAGGAGAGCATCAGATTTCACAAACCCAGTCAAAAGACAGTGGAGAAGAGCAACACAGAAAGCAGCCAGTAAAAACAGGTGAAACCAGAAAGTCAGCAGTTCCAGCGAGGCTGCAGAAAACAGAGTGAGATGAGGCTCAGTATGTCCTATCCAAAAACATATATAAGCCAAGAGCTAAAAACAAGAGGCCATGCCTAGAAGTATGGGCACTTCTAATCACTCCATCTACTTTTTGCTAAGAGGAGGATCGCGCAGCATGACCCAGCAGAACAATCGATAAAAATACCAGTTTTTATTAAACGTATTATCCCTGAAACAAAAATATCCAGGAGAGAAAGACTGTGAGCAGTAGTGTTGTCACCTGGCTAGCATGAGCACCCCCTGCCTGATAGTAACTTAAGTCCTGTCACTGACAATCACCCCATTAATGCTGTCTTTTAAAATCTATCTAGGGAGACTGATACAGAATCCAGAAAGAGATTAGGGATACAGCCGTCATAACACTATAAGTGAATCATCCGAATGAACTCCCTATCTCAAGAAATCAGTCACTGCAACCACGAAGCTGAGCTGGAGAACCTACCCTAGTGCCAGTTTCTCCAGATAAGCAGAAAAATGTTCTCTGTACATGTACTGCTGACCCAAGGAATGAGTTGGTAAGTTGAATTAAATACTCTTCAGGGGCCACAGACCTGAGCTACCTTCCAAAATATTCACCTGCTCGAAAGCCCTGCTAGGTAGTTTAGCCACAGGTATCTAGAAGCCAGACTAAACCACTAAGTAGCTGAGATACTTAAGGCAAGAGGAACTCACTACACTGACTGAACAAGTCTCGCTAGTTTACTAAACTAGTAACAGGAGACTAGACTTATCATTAACAGATAAGGACTAGGCTTTATTATTAATAAATTATGACTATATTAACAACATAGCTCTGATAAAGCACTCAATGTTTTAAAAAGCTCAATATGAAAAATCACATTTGTGGTCAAAAGAATTCATACAATCTTGAAGAAAAACAAAATGAAGCTTTGAACTGGTAATAATTGTGTAACTACTACAAGCTCTGATTACAACGACATAAAGGCTCATGACTGGCTAAACTCCAGCCTAACTAGACATCCTCAAGATTATGATTTTCATATTAGGTTTTGAATTTGTATATGATAGCATTGTGTAAGTACAAGAGGCAATGCTTAGTAGTAAATTATATCTTCGCAAAGTGACTTTGAACTCAACTGACATTTTTTGAAAATTGAGTAACTAAATAATATTTTAAAACCCTATTGTAAAAGCATTTCGTTAAACTTATATGATCAGTCCCATGATATTTCTGGTATACATCATTGATAGGAAATAAACAGCAATGTAAGGAACAATAGTTCATATCAATACTGAACTCACCTACCTTGACCAATACAGAACAAAAATAGAAGATTGTCTTTCAAACAGATTATGTCCTGAAGTTAGCCAGATTCACTATTCCTTGATGATTACAACGTCATGTGTTGATTTACATTTCTGATACTGTCTAAACTATTTTGTTTTGTATAATTTCTTAACTGCACTGGCTAATACAATTGATGCAATTATAATAATTGTCCAGTCTCTATATTATCTAAGACATGCAGACTCAAAGAAAAATGAAAAACCTAGCAGATATTTTTAGTTAAATTAGTTAACCAACATGTGTTTTATAATGGGCCCATACGGTTAATGACCATTTATATAAACATTCACTGATCGCTAGTTAAAGCTAGTGTAACAATTATCCACAAGCTGATGGAAGTTCTAGCCCAAACTCACCGATGTCTGCGGTGAGTTTAATCAAACAAAGGTTAAAATGAAGGTTTATTTCTTTAGTAATAAGGAATCCTCACCACCCACAACAGCATACACAGAAAATAAATTTTGCTCCCTTGGGCATGAATACCTCCGCTCAATGAACAATGGCTTTCAGTCTGCTAATTGGAGAACAGAGGGGTAAAGGTCATGTGGAAAAACAATAGGGGAGATAAAAATAATGCAAAGTAAGGAAATTACAGCATTTTCCAATTGTCAAGGTGACAGCGACTAGTGAGAAATAAGGACATCAGATACATGTGCCCCACTGTGCAGGCTGGGTAACAAGACAGTCTGCACTCTAGTCTGCTGGCAGTATGTAAACACGTTTCCTTTCTAGGGACAACGGGACTATGCCCCAACAAAAGTAATAATCTTCCTCTAGAATTATGCTGACCTGGAATTCAGCTGATCTTTTCAAAAGGACAGAATAGGAAGATAGAGGAAAGGACAAAAAGAGAAAAAAAAGTCTTTGAACTGGGTCATTTAAGTGCAGGCTTTTGAACCACTTTTCTCCCTTCTGAGACAATGAATTTTAATTTCCTCTTATTTTTTTGTTTATTTTTTAAATACTACCTTGGTGTAGCAGCTTGCCTGCATGAAAAATGAAAGCAGAGAGTCGAGCAACATCTGATCTTAATCAAACATTGTGTATCTAACTTGCTTTTCATGGATTAGAACAGGCAAATGCAAATTATAGTAAAATGTTCAAAAGAAAGTACTTAAACACAGACTACCATTTAACTTTCTGAAAAATTCATAGGTTTATAGTTGCATCCTTTCCTGAATTTAAATGACTGGTGCTGATGTTGTTCTTAGTAGTTAACACTTGTATTTGTTTATTTTTAAATGTTTGTGCACAGGTTTTAGACTGCATTAGGAGAAACAACATTTTCAAACAAAATTTCTGGTAAAGAATTTTTAAGCAAGTTTCCTTATTCCCCCTGCTCTCTTTTTTCCTGCCTGTATTTTAAAGAGTTGCCTTGAAAATACATATACCTTCTGAAAAGCTCTAGATTGTGATTTTTTTCAGACTTGCAAAGGGTTGTCATGTTTCAGCTCCTTTCCCCCTTTTTACTTGTCCAGTCTTCAGTGTACTGAGACATGCACTTAAAGGATAATAAAAGAAGACCACATTAAGTGTCAAATTAAATGTTGTTGATACTTGCTTTAAGTGTACATGCACTGACATTCTGTTATGGATCAGCTGCTGGACAATAATACTTGCACATTCCCCGCCTGACAGATTGTTCTGTATTTCGTTTGAGATGCCCTAATGTTTTTGACGACCCATACAAGGCCACACATTTCAGCAAATTTTCCAAATTAATACTGAGACCAGTTTACAATGTTTTGTTCAGTAGAGCTCACTCTTACTGATTGTGTCCTAAATAATAAACCATGGCCTCAGGCGGTTTTTCTCAGAATGTTTATGATGAGAACTCATTCATCTAAATCTACTGGTCAATGGAATAAAATAAATCAAGAATTTCCAAAAATATAACAATATTTGTGTTCTCCAGATAATTGATGACTGCAGCTGCACTAATTAAAACCCATGTGAGTTTCATTAATCTTGGTCACTAGGTCCAATTGCTGCACACCACACCCTGATCACTGCACACTGCCCTTGTGTCACATTCAGGTGAGACCTTACTTTTAGTTAGAATCACACAATATTATGGTTATATTTTAAAAATCTGAACTATCATGTCATGCATACACCTACTGTGCATCTAAGTAACTCAAATCACATTAGCTAAGCTTAATAATAAGTTAAAAATATTACTAAAGAGCAAACTATTTTCAATAAAATGCTTGCCAATACTCTGCCACCCCACAGAAGCCAGTGAGGTATGGACAGGGATAAAGACTACCTGTATAACAATTTCTTTATTAATAGGAAATAAATGGAATTAATATTGCTTTAATGTGACTACCATGGCATTTTGTTTGCATACCTACAATGTTCTCTACAGAAAATCAAAACCACATCTTCACTGGAGAATTTCTAGGTAATAGCTGTATCATACATATATTTTTCTGTATCACAGAACATTTTTATAGCTGTAGATATGCTTTGCTTGTTAAAGAAAAAGAAATGTGTCAAAAACTTGTGGTTCAGATAAATATCTACAGAAATAGCTATAACTAATGTTAATAACTAAGCTGCCTCGCAGATCATAAATACTAGGAAATATAAATAACTCCTAGAGACAACTGCACGATCTATATTTGAGGAAAGGCAACATTTGAGTAATCAATCATATGAAGCCAACACTATCATAAGCTGAGTTTATGAAAATACTTGTAAACATTTATTAAATGTAAATCCCTCTTCAAAACATGTGTTATAAGAGATCCCCATTTTTTCATGCAATTTGGAGTGCGTAATATACAGCAGTTGATAAATACACCAAAGCCTTGTTGCAGGAATTGCTTCCTATTGGTCTCTCAATGTGTTGCAGTGATACAATTAGTTTCTAACTAATGTCATATAGAACACATACTAGAGAGTAATTGATAAAATTTAAAATCTGGCTATAACATGCTTACCAACAAAATAATTCTTGCTATTAACACTACTTACTTCTTTTTCAAGATTAAGGAATAAGTTTTGCTTTCATTTGCTGATGGATGTCAGTGAAATAAGTAACAGCTGATGTAACTGGGAACAAATTTTGGACCACTATGTACATGCCCATCTTACGCACTGCAATAAAGCTTTTGTCCAAAAGAACTTAAAAACTGAAATGCTAATTTAATAAATTCCACACTGCAAAATGCTCATCCAGAAAACCCACAGGCCTCTTACTGCACCTTGCATAGGTTCTTCATACGTATGGGAAGGGATCTTTGCAAATCTCTCCGGAGAAATGTTGTCTGTTTATACCTATGCCCTTGGGAACATATGATTTGCTTCTATCCAATTTTCTACTTTTGCACAGAACTAGGAGAGCAGCGAGGCTCCAGCCGGCCACAGGGGCTCTGACCATGGCAACCGTTTCTCCGTCGACAGCTATTCAGCATGCTCAGACTGAACACCCACGTACCAGGTACCTGTTTATCTCCTGGACAGTCAGTTGCTGCATGTTTCCTGCTTGGCAGATTAGCCTGCCCCCTAAAAATTTCTCAAAGAACTCAACACAAACCTCTCAACACGAGAGAAAGTAACACCATCAGTATAACATACAGATGACATCAGTAATGGCATTTGAAGATTTAAGAAATAATGCAGAAATTACGCTACAGAAGAGCCAAACACATCAATTCCTCCTACTTGCAGCAAACTTGCATTTCAGAGGGGACTGAACTGTCCAAACAGTATTTGCAGGCTATATCCAGCCTGCAGGGACAACTCATCAGGCCTGTGGCCTCTTTTGAACAACCCCTTTTCCAAAAAGCAAGGCTCAAGAACCCATATGCAAAGACCCAAGGACCATAATAATGCAGGTGAATTAGGCTGTTAGGGTCAGTTCTAGCCTGACTCCCGTCTGTCCTGGTATATCCCTACCTCTCACACAAGCAAAATGCAGGCATCCTTATTACAAAATAACTACAAATCAGTCATGTCATGGGAAGGAGATGTGGTACAAAAAGAAAAGATAGAGGCTAAGAACAGGTTTTGTTAACTGTTTTAATGGCAACATCAGACTTTTTTCATACTGTACTTTTTTGGGTGAAACAGCTTAACCACATAATTTCTGCATAGGACCAGCATGCTTGCTTATGCTGGGATTTCTTTATCCTTTCAAATACAAAAAATACAATGACATAGAATGAAAAGTAATAATAAAAATAAATGCTTTCCTTAGAAACCATGTTGTGCAATGTAATGATAATAAAATTTACTTTCTTTGCAACAGGATCTTTCTTTCTCTCAGCCATCTTATTCTGCTGATGATGATAAAATCAAAGACAACATTTTGGAATAAGCAGATGTAATATGTCTCTAGTGCCAGTTCCAGTCGGAACGCATAGGAGAAAAAAATCCACTTTGCAATGGTTCAGAGGCCTGGTTGGCAAAGATTTTCTTAAATAGTGGTATACTTCCAGGAGCCAACTCAGCACATTCTGAAGTGATTTTTAAATGGCCTATAAGTACCATTTCACAAATTTTCCTTCTTCTAACTTTGGTCCTGGATGGGCTGTGAAATAAATAGTGTTACTATATCACGAATCAAAGTCTGTGTCACTTTTGGGAAAGAAAAAAACACCAGAATCTTGATCAAAGGGAATGTACTACTTCCCCTCCAATAGGAGCACTATTTCTTCTGACTCATGCAATTCAGAAATGGCTGAATTGATTTTACTCAAACTGTCAGCAGAGACCAAGCCTGGAATATTTCAGTACACAAGGAGAAGTTTTTTGAAATGTTATGAGTGAGTGAAAAAAGAAGGACACGAGAGCAAGTATTTGCTGGGCCTCACTGTAGCATCTTCCCTGCTGTCCCAATACCTTCCTTATATCAATTGTTAACAAAAACTAATATGGAACTAATATTAGGTTTAAATTTTCCTTAAGCCTCCTCCATTTTATTAGAAATCCACATCTCCCCAACTTTATTTGGCCACCCCATTTTCAAATGCTTATAAGCTGCCAGTGCCTGTCAGTATCTGACTGAGTAGGCTGTTGTTTCAATTGCCTAGATAACATTTAACCACTCATCTAAACAAATATTTCACTTCTTTTTGTCAAATACATTGTGCTAATAACTGTCTCTTCTTTCCTAAGCACAACTCCTGTTACCCAAAACTGAACAGAAGAGCCAAGGATATTTTCAACAGTAATTTCTGAGTAAGCTGTGCTTAGTGCATGTCTGGCTGCATCTGAAGCTGAGTTATACAGGTTCTTTGACTTTACTTTGTCAATGACATTTTACTAAAGAATCTAAATTAAGCTAACCTGTGAGCATCTCTTTTTCTTGTTCTGAATACTGATATCATATTAAGTATTGCTTCTCACTCTATCAATCCTCATTTCCTTTCTTTTCCGTGACTTCAACAGGATAATTCCTCTGGCTCAACAGCACATTACTTATTTTCCTTAACAACTGCTGACGAATGTTACTGGCCTTGCTTGTTTTCCAAGATACTAAACCTCTTCCCTCTCAATCCCACAAACGCAGAATCATTAATATTTTAAGGAACTTATTGCAGAAACAAAGGCAAGGGAGGAGAACGGCATCTTTGGGTCTCCTGTATGAACATACTTGAAATTGTACCCAGCGGACTCTCCATTTTCTTTGCATACTGCAAGGACTGAAACAAACTGTAGGAGGATTTTCTTGAGTCAAGGCCAATCATACAGCACCGTACAATTCACTTCATAAATTTATGGTTTTTTAATTATGTCCACTGCTTCTACACGTAGGCTGTTCCAAAAACTCGCTCCTCTAAAGACTTAGAAATCCCTCTTCCATTTTTAATTTCTTTCTTCACGGACACTTTTTGCCAGTTTAATCTTTACCAAGAGTAAAAATAAAACAGGCCTTCTCCCTTTTCAGTCAAATTATTTTAATCTTTTCTCTTAGGAGAAGAACTCTGTCCATATCTACTGCTTCATCCAGCACTGTACACACTATTCTACAGGAACAGATGTGTCACTCACGCCTACTTCAATGGCATTAGAAGTTGGTTGATTTATCCTAAAACTGCATTCACCTTTTTTTTCCCCCCGTACCTGCAGTACATATGAGGCTTTTAATCATCCAGTGATCAGATAAAATAATCAGATTTTTTTACATCTATTTCCAATTAATAAGCTTTCAACCTACAGTGAAAATAGTATTAATCACTATTTGCATGATCTTGCAATTCTTAGCAGATCTCATCCCATTACTGTTACTATTACCTAAAATGTTACTGTTATCTACCTAAAGGCTATCCAGTTCTTACCATTTGATAATCCAATCTGGTTTGGATTTTACACTGCCCATATTGTTTGTATTGCCAACAAACTTCCGAAGGACTATCCTTGCAATATAGGTATGGGAAATCCTATGTACAACTGGTGCCAGCTCAGYCTTTGTGGAATTCTCTCTCTACCCTTCGGCTCAACATTTCCTTTTAACCATAACCTTTTCTAATTATCTCTTTAACTAATCCATTATCATCTCACAGTTCTTGTCCTAATCTCTGTAATTTAACTAATTCTCATGTGGCACCCTATATTTATCTGAAATCCAACCACATGTTTCCTTTGCTTAGGAAACAGGTATCAAACAAGCTTACCAAAGACAGGTATCAAGTCAGGCTGGAAAGATCTGCCTTTGGTAAACCCATACCGTATATTACTTCATTTTGCTATACTTCCACATCTTTGAATAAATCTTTCTCTGATATTTGCCCTGAATATCTGTAAACAGTTTAGATCAGATAATTGCTAATCTCTCCCCTCGCCCTCCGTGAATATTGGTACAGAACTTGCTACTTTTATTCAGGCCTTGGAGGGGTGGGATTCAGTCGTGCTCCAGTCATGCCTCGTCCACTATGTGCCTCGTGCAGGGAGCAGAGGCAGTGGGGCTGGATGGGGTGCTGACGTTCAGTACAACTCAGCAATCTCTCTACTCTATGCCCACCTGGCTACATTACCACAGTGGAAACAGTCGATATTGTTAAGTAAGACAACTAATAAGGCTGGTCCCCTACTGCGTTCCTCAACTCTCAGTGGACTGGTAGAAAATGACAGTTGAAAGCACCGGTATTCATTATGCATCAGCAAAGGAATGCCCTCATCACTTACCGGTGAGACAGTTAAACATTTTAATTCACCACTACAGAGCAAAAGACGCAATGAAAGTGCTCTCTCTTAAATCCAGTTAAGGGAGAACTTTCATTGCCTTGTTAAATTACATGGAATCTGAGGATCTACTGGGCTCTACATTGTCAAAGTATCTGTT
Source organism: Apteryx rowi (assembly GCF_003343035.1). Lineage (NCBI taxonomy): Eukaryota > Metazoa > Chordata > Aves > Apterygiformes > Apterygidae > Apteryx > Apteryx rowi. The sequence goes on along the minus strand of NW_020448453.1, from coordinate 487,952 downwards.
TCTTTTACATTTTCCTCTCATTATTTTAACAGAGAGGAAAGGAATTTAAATGCCAATTACTGCTAAAATTATAAGCTGACTCAGACTAGAGTTCCTGATGCAGGCAGATTGGGTATAAATCAAGAAGAAATACCTCTGTCCACAACACAGCACCTTGACTTGACTAGAAAATAATGTTTCTCCCCTAATTCCCAATTTCATTTAAAACTCCAGTTATAAATCAGTGCCAATGGTTGGACTGACTGAAATTCTAATGCTATATTAACTTCTATTACATAAACACTATGAAAAAAAATTTCAGGGTAAATCAGTAAATCCCTCAACTCATTCCATTGTCCCTAAATACTGATATTCAGCACGCATATTACTACAACAATGAATATATTTCTATTAACAGTGAAATTAGGGGAAAGAGTTAGAAATGCAGCCTTTGTGATTAAATTATGCTTACTTCTGTCAGTGCAGAATATATGCTGCTCAAAAACAAAAAACATGGTCAGTCTTCTTCATTAATTCTGTAACTATTTTTTTCTTTTAAACAACAGAACAGTACCTAAAGATCAAATCAAAACATTGATTTCACAAACTGAACTCACCAAGAAATGTCATAATGATGGATTTCATTATTTTCTTCAATCATTTGAAGTTTCCCACTCTGCCATTACTGGTCAAAGAAGCTGCATCCTAAGGTTGACTGCAGACACGCATATTATATTTCTTGACTGAGACAACAGCCCCCATCCTAATTCAGTCAAGCTATATATCTCTGAATTGAAGACTTTACAATAGAAATACCGAATTACTTGCTCTGACTGTTTTAACACTGTGGTGTAGCAATATCAGATTCACTGATATTAAGATCCAAAAGGCTGCTATGTAACAGGAATTTGATGCTCTAGGGAATGGCATTTACTATAGAGAACTGATATATCTCGTATGCCAATATTCATACCCCATGCTAAATGTTTCTATATGTTTTCCATTATAATCCATTGCGACTGCCAAAATAATTAACAACTTATAAGAAGGTATTACAAATGAAAATAGCTGATTCTGGAAATCCAGTTTCATACAAATCAAGGGTTCGCTAGTGCCTTCTAAAAGAAGAGGGTAGTTAGGATGTGACAGTGAGAATTTCCTCTTCAAGTTTCTTCAGACTAGAGTGGCTAAAATCCTTTCCAGAGCCCTTGAATGGGAACCGAAGCACTGTGCAAGAAAGGCAGACGGTGCTGCAAAACAGATGTGCTGGGCTGGGCGAGGGAGGGAAGGAAGCAGGCACTGTGCTGCCCATACCTCAGCTCATGAGTCTAATGCCTATTTTAAGTACTGAAGACTCTCCATTTTTGTATACATGCCAAAAAAGTGTTATACTACCACATCCACAAAGGGTCAGCCACAATCTGGGCTTAAAAGAATTCATTCTCACCACTAAGAGCAATGCAGCTCCCATTAACAGTAATGGAAGTTACACATGTGCATCAGGACAATTTAAGGCCCTTAAGAAATTGTATCTTCCCTATACACACACATGTAATTTTCATTAATACCAATTAAAAAAAGAATCAATTCAATACAATTATGCCCAGTTTCCATAGCACAGAATCCTGTGCAAACAGCAACCAGCAAAGAGTTTTCTCTTCTTTTTTATTTAAACCAGTTTTAAATAATCATCTGAATTGACATTTTTAATAAAAAGTAATTGTTTTACTCAAAGCAACAGCAGCTAAATGGAAATTTCAGACTGCAATCCAATCAGTGTAAATTGTTCAGGAAGAAGGAAAAAAAAACTTAATTTTTTTAAAAAATATTCCATTATATTTTGCTTTTGGGGCTCAAATCCTGCAGACAGAATGAAGAATACAGGATATGGACATAGAAAAGGAATCCTTCTGCTGCTTATATATGTAATACATATTAAATTTTATCTCAACTTTGTCCAGCCTTGTGACATGTACGCAAAAAAAAGTGTTGCTTCCATATTAATCTAAATTAAAAAAAAAAACTTAAATATAACTGCATTGGATATTTTATATTACATTACTAAACTCTACTCCTGATACACCATTAAAGGTGTGAGCATGAAGTCTGAAAGTAGTTCCACATCATTTTTGTAAGCTGGGAGTAAATACCTTAGCATTCAGAGAAGTCATTCTAAATATTGAATTATTTTAACAGACTCTGAAGAGAATTTCAAAACAGCACACATAAGCTCACACTTTTGCTATCACCTTTAAACATAAAGCACAAGATAGGACAGAGTGACTATATATATAAAAGTTGTTTTAAAGTCATTTCTGTGCTTTGCTGGTTCCACTGCACGCTTACAGCATAGGCTGGTCCCCGGTGTAAATGAGAACAGTCTGCGCTAACATTTGTTCTCTCCTGCAGCCCAAACATGACCAGAAAGTCCCCGCGGTACTCGTCTTACCCTAGCCATAGCAAAGTTTTCCTTTTGCGGGTGGCTGTGCAGAGTCTGAAACCACAACACTCTGGCAACACAACACAAACAGCTGCACTACAGCAGAGCATCAGGCCCAGTTTCCGTGTCCTGGAAGGAACGTATGCAAGACAAAAAAGCTAGGAAAGGAGACCTGGGCCATGTGTCACACATGTAACGAAACATATTGCCACTATAGGACGAGCTCTGTGAGAAATGTCATGAAAGTAACTGAAAAGACGATTATAAGAATTAAAATACATAAAATCCTACAGGCAAAACCCAATAAAATTAACTTCTAAATGAAAAAAAAGATGTATGGTCATTTTCCTATTTCTGCTCACAATAAACATACATACTGTACTTGAAGGGTAAATGCAACTATTTAAATATTTACGGAGTAAATACATGTGTTGGGGGGTTGTTTTATGTCTGATTTTGACAACAAATAAGTTTTAAAAGGTAAATCTAATGCAATGCAATAAAACTGCAAAGTATGTTCTGACCTTCTACTCTTCCCTACAACACTTATACACACATATATACACACTTTAATAATACATATCCCAGTGGAGTACAACTGACCCCAGTAAATCCTACTGTTTCCCCAAGTGTGGAATTAAAAGCTTCATGACCAAAGTGAGAGAACATATTTGTTTCCATTCTTGTGATATCATTTTCCCCCCCCTCAGACTAGTGTCACTAGTAAAGCCCAAGTTACTCTACATAGCTGACTGAACTGTACATGTTTAAAAAAAAAATCTACAGACATTGAAATCAGGTCTATTTCTTTAAAAAAAAGACTTGTAATATTTTTTCCTGAAATAAGCAAAGAAAACATTTTGGAAAGAAAAATAGACATTTTTTTAAGTGACAGCTCCAATACTGTTTATATTCAGTAACAAACAAATGTTATTTTGTAGGTGCAAAGAATAACCAGTGAAAGCAGTAGAGTCCATTAAAATCTTGAGAAAAAGGCATATAACATAGTAAACTAAATTTTTGCATAAGAAATGATAGGAGTATGATTTATTTTATTTTATAATTTTGAAGAAGATGGCTTATCCACCTAATCTTTGCTTACAAAATGAAAAAGGAATTTAGAAAGCTATAAGGCATACGCATAGACATATATGAAAACTAAGCACTATACATGTTTTTCTATTTGCAGCATCAAAGATCTGAATTTAAGCACAATTCACACATACATGTTCTCTCCCCAAAAGAACTGATGTTTTCCTTCTATGTACAGGAGAACAGCAACCGTGCAAGGGAACTTTGGACCTCAATAGTCAAAATTATGATGATGAGCAAACTTGGTATTTGCACTTCCTTTGGTTGCTCATTTCCACTTACCTAGTCTCTTCTGACCACAATAACCTTCCACTGCACTAGGCCAATTGCTTTTCTCATCCTTCTCTCTGTGCTTGGTTCTTGCTTTTTCCTTCTGTGTGTCTCCTTCTTCATCCACTCTCCTTAACTGCTTCACATTTTCCTTCTCACTCCATTTCAAGCCATAGCCTTCCACCTTCCAAGAATATATCCAAAACATACAATTTTCCAGTACACCTAATATATAAGCACCCAGAGGACCCCTACATTTTGGCATTCTTGGTCTGCATACACTTCTTATTCTTCCAGTGGGCCAAATATGCTCCAGTCTGCCCAGATCACAACTTGGTAAGAATAATCATTTAAAGAATCATATTAAACATCTGTCCGCATCTCTACAGAGTGGACAGACTGAATATAATGAATTTTCAGATAGCACAAAGCCTTAGCCCTTCTTTATAGTAGTTGGGTCTCCTTTTCGTATCCAACAGGCTATTTCCTAGGGGGAAGGCAATTACATACATAAATAATTTAGGGAGGCAGGGTGCTGCAAGGGACTTTACAGTGATAAGGGCAGTCAGGAACTAGACTTCGTCTCAGTTCTGTCTCTCACATAGTCTCTGGCCTTAGAGAAGTCAGTTAGTTTCTGAGTGCCCATATTTTCAGTTATTTTCTGAGTGCCAAATATTCAGCCATATTTGTAAAGACTGTGACTTACAGAGGAAGGGGGCTACGCATTGTTTCTGCACCACCATAGCCTTGAGATCTGTGATCTGTAGCTCACCTCCAGCATAGAAAAAACCATCATCGCCAGTCTTCTGGCGTTGTGACAGCCTTGTCAAAAACAAAACAAATAGTTGGTATGATGTGCCCTTCACTTTACTGGGAATCAATTTATTGGGAACACCACATACCAAAAACAGCTTTAGTCCTCTGACTCATTTAATTTTCAGTAATGAAATTCTGAAGGAGTTAAATAAAGAATATTATGAACATGTGCAAGTAACCTGTATTGAATTAATGCTGGTGATTTAATGGAAGAAAGAAACAAACAACAAAAAGAAATAAATTACATATGAATGAGTGTAATCCATTTATGGCCCCCCCTTGAGAGCGCTGAAAATCCACACAATGTCTCTGTGTGAAACGTATTTCATATGAATCTCTGATTAAGATGAAAAATTTGTAAAATTACATGTAAGCAGACAACTCCCTACTGACTATATAGTTGAGGCTCAGGTCTGTTGCCTTTTTGAGCAGGTTTTTTATTGCACTTGTGAAATGTGCTCTTGCAATTGCAATTTCAGACAGTGTCTGAAAAAGCAGGTGAACTGGACTATGATAGACCACATCACACACCTCTTCATTTAGGAACAGATGGCTTGGATGGATATCTAGGCATAGGTGAGGGCTTCTTTTAATGAAAGCCTAGAGGATCTCAAAACAAGGCATAATAAATATTATTAAAGATTATGAGAAAAGACTTCAGTAGGAAGATCTACCACTTCTAAAACATGAATCATGCTCTGGAAGCAAATCAGTTTCTTCTTCCAGGTAGGAAGGGATCCCAGTTTTTCACTAATTTGCACCTTTGCTCAAGATCAGCCAGTGGAAATTTGGGATCTTTAGAAAAAGCTAATATAGAACAATGCACTTCAAACTCCTCCACAGCTCCTTGATTCATTCAGGTTTGTGATAAAGCCTGTAAAATCACTTGTAATTTATTGAAATCCTTTCTGTTGTCATATAATATTGTATATCCATTACCTGAAATTCAAGAGTCAATGCTGTTGCCTGCCTCTAGTTCCAAATTTTGCATTAAAAATAGATTTGATAAAGCCAAGAAACCTTCCCTTTCACTTCCCTCCAGTTAAGCTCTCTTCTTCCTCTGATCTGGATGAACATCTCTCCTTTTGGGGCCTTGATGAAATTATAATATATTTCTGAAAGCATTAAAAAGAGGTCCTTTGGGACTGCTTAGTGTCAGGACTGGATACAAACACTATAGGGTTTCATTAAACTTATTTGTAGTTAAAACTGTGAACTGGCCAAATCAGTTCCACTTTATAACCTTTACCTCATCATCTTCCTATTATATATATATATATATATATATAAAAGTCCTTGAGAACTCTGCAAGTAAGATAAAATAGATGTCTATTTTAAATCCTCAGGTAGGCCTGAGCTGAAGAATTCTCCAGAGAACTTAAATTACATGTGATATCTGTTCCGAAGTTCTGCACAGCATCACACACGGGACCGCTTTTGAAACTCCCCAAGGGCTGGTATCTGCACCAATAAGGTACAGAACAGCTATGGTGCTTGAATCACGTTATATGGTAACCGTTAGTGCTCGCCTTGTGGCCTGTCAGACATCATGAGAAGACTTCACTCAGCACGACACTCTCAGCAACACCTTGCTACAGGGGGAGCAGGTCAGTTCTTTTTTCTAGGTCTGCTCCCTTAAGATTTTCACTTTGCATGAGAGAATGCATACTCTGGGTCACTGAATTTGGGTAACTTGATTTCCTATAATTCAGTTAACTCTGAGGTGGCTCACAGTGTTAGGACCAGTAGATACTGACTGTAAGAGCCTAGAGGGAAAAAAAACAACAACAACAAAAAGCAAAAAACCCTCACAGATTTCCACGTAAACTCATAGCCAGATTAATTCAGTAGGGGACTAGGAAGCATCCCTGGTACTGAGGAGATCTGGCTGTCGCACCTCTGAGATCTGGAAAGAGAGAAGTAACCCACTGAGCTTGTCTTTTCCATAACAGCCAAAACCAAGGATATTTCAGGCCTGTCAAAACTGCTTCCTCCAATCCTTTATTCGAGCCACGAAGGAAGAAACCACAGCTGGCATGGAGTTGAACACAGCCATTAGCTGAATATTCCTTGAAAAATGTTCAGTTCTCAAGCTGGACTAAAAAAGGATGCCAGTAAGCAAAATTTAAGATGTGGTTCTCATATCCCCCAGTGGGTTACGGAATTTTTCGTGGTATATGTCAGGAGATCAAAGCTGTTCTCCTCTGACAGCAATCTACTTCTAAAATAAAATAAAAATGTATAAAGCACAGGATAGAAGCAGAATGCCCACTGATGAACGGCACCTAGCTAATGGGGTATATTCAGCAAGAATGACATCAATACTACTAAAAGTTATAATCTATCTCAACAAAAATGCAAGAAAAGCTACACCAAAATACACACAAATCAAACAAATGAGAATGAGAAAACACATTTTTATTGCCACAGGAGCATCCATATCATCAATACCTAGCGTTTAGGAATAGCTGTTTTTAATGTAAATAACAAAAAGCCATGCATATCTTCATTCCCATAAGAACAGCAAATATTCCTGGGATGGTTAATGAAATTATAAAGTGGGATACTGACTGATGGGCCAGACTCACTCCCAAATTACATCTCTATGCCTGTCACATATGTTAAAAAACAAAAACAAAAAAGCCAGCCTTTAGTCTTTAGCTTTATCAATCCAGATTCACACTAGAAAACAGACCAATATATATATTTAGTAAACAAAAGATTTCCTTACTTAGGCAAAAGCAATACAACCCCTTATTTTAGAATAAAGATGACCTCAAGTAATATCTTCCACTTAGAATACTTGCAATCAGAGACATTTGAGGCTTTCTATGTAAAAGATGCACACAAAGAAAAATTGAACCTCAAACACCTTTTGTGCATTTCACTTTTAATTCCTCAACTCTCAGAGATCTAAAAAGATTTATCAGACTAAATTCCCTGTAGATGATAGGCAGCCAAACATTTAAATATGACATCCAGAAAGGTAATTTTTCCTTATAAGGACAGTCCACATCCCTAAGCATTCAAGCTGTCACCTTATACTTTTAAACACTTAGGGGTTTTGGATGAGCAGTGATAATTTTTAACAAAGCAGAGAGGTCTCAATTTGCAAATTGAGTAACTCATGGAATAAGAAAGTTGGATTTGTAATAGAGTCTGACAGGTGTCTGCATCGTGACATGACAGTGACAAAGTGCCTCTGAAATTTTCTCTTCAAAGATGAAGTTTCAGCTTGCCTCCTTTCACCTCTAGGAATCCAAATAATATTTTTTGATTATACAGGGGAAAAGAAATTTGGTTTTAGCTACTATCCATTTACATCCAGCAAATAAGCTACCATTATAATACCAGGCTCTGGTCATGAGAGGCTCCAGCAATAGTAATACCGTGAATCAATGTTTCAGAGTACCTGGCAGTAGAGGAA
>NW_020448453.1:463896-479887 GCF_003343035.1 Apteryx rowi | reverse complement strand
AAAAAAAAAAAAAAAAAAAAAAAAAAAAAAAAAATCCAGAACAGGCATGGAGGAAGCTATTAATCACTCATTTTCCTGGGCACAATATTCACTTCTGAATTTTAAAATAATATTTTCCTGTCTTACTACAAACCACATTCACACTTTTTCTTGAATTTTAACTTAACCTGTGTATAGCTTAATGGAAAACTTCCAGATAGAGTCTGTTTTTCAGTGTACAATTTTCAAGTGTAACAACATCAACTGATTTTAGACATTACATACTAAGAATTTTTCTCAATGAGTCTGACCAAATACGTTATTCTGCAAAGAAGCACTGTGGTCAAAGAAAATTGTCACTCATATGGTTTTATAGTGTTTTCTCATGCAGGAATCACACACATACATACTCCAAAACATCCAACATGCCACTGCAACAGGACAGTTTGTGACCACATATAATGAACACCAGTGATGGGGGGGGGGGGAGGTAAATCATCTCCCAGTGGTGGTAAAAATGCACCACTAGAGCAACAATTAGGTTTAACACACAGTTGCAAGCAGAGAACTGTTTCACACCTGCTGGATTCCCCCCTGGACCCAGCAGTGCAGCAGGAAAAGGAAGATTAATACAGCAACTGTTCCTAAACTAGTTGCAAAGGGCAAGATACATGATATTTAACAAAAGTTTCTAGAAGACAAACATAAAATATATGTCTTAGCATTTTTGTAGAGGTGGACAGCTGAGAGCTAGGCATAAGGATGCCTCAGTCCATTAACTCTTTTTTCTTCAAAGTAAGCTATGTTTAAGGTAGGAATCTGAACTTGAATTCTATTTTAAGTGTTAGCACTGCATAAATTCATTCATATATGAAAAAGGGATTTCTTTAATCCTCCAATATCAAAGGATCAGGAGAAATAATAGTATCTTAAATTATTTTAAATGGAAAGCACTCACAAGAAGATTGATTACATATACACTAGTAATAACAGATGAAATGGCTATTTTTCAGTCAAGTAGGCATAATCCCTATGCAATTCTGTGTTTTAAGCTGCAGTCTAACTGATAATGTAAATACTGGTGTGCCTCACACTACCTGTATATGGCAAGGCATCTCCTTAACTATTGGAATAGGACTGAAGACCTCAGAGACAATGACAAGTGTTCATTATTCTTCTTCAGGGATGCATAGCTGGAAAGAATGAATAGAAAGTGGTGACATAATATTCTCCAAGATTTCACTGTCTTCCTAGGGCATGGCCTTCTAGATTGCAAGTAAATTATTTATATAATTAAAAAGAGCTGAAATCAATGAGATGCAATTGAGGAGTTTCTTGCTCATACAACTCACAGTAACACTGCTTAGCCTATTCCTCACGATGCAAACCTAACAGCAAATAACATTAAGAAATGTCAATATGGTCTACTCTCTTTAAATTAAAAACAAAAAAGAAATATAAGCTGAATTCATAAAAAAAGTTTATACATCTAATGTTGAACATAAATATCTTTGTTAAAATAGTACTTAATGAAAGTAAGGAAGCAAACACAAAACAAAAATGAAGGTCCAGATCTCAAACTTCTGTTAATTACATAGAATTAAGCCACTGAAAATCTGGCCAGAAGAGTTTGGAAGAATAATGGAAATAAAAAAAGTCATGTATCGAGTATGTACCACATTTAATTGGAGCTGCAGAAAAAATTTCCTCTGAACAAGTTATTCCATACCTGTTCACTCAAGTGTTGTGAGCTTTGTTTTAAGTCCTTCTCAGAAACAGTTTTTAGAAACTTCCAGGAGCAGTATACAGGCCTAAATAAACCACTGTTTTGACATCTGCAGCAAGTCTTACAAACTAGATTTAAAAGAACCACTTGCTACAAGAAGAGCCTGCTCGGTCTCCCCCGAGTTCTGCTCCTGCAGACAATGACTGATGACTGAAAGTTAAATCATTAGTAACTGATAGGACCAATTGTCGCTTTCAGTGAATGGTTCAGCCAGATCTTCTGCATCTTTTCAATAAAACAAATTGTATCCTTGTTAGCCCAGATTCTCRGTAAATAACACTAAGAAATGAAGTCATGTGATTTCTGGCCTCCCTTCCCCAGGTCCACTTGTTTCTTGTAAAGGTTTCAAAGACTGATACCTTTATGAAGCAGAAAAAATGCATTTAGAATTAAAAATGTCTAAAAGAATAAGAAAACAAAACATAAACAATCATAAGTACTGAAAGATGGCTTCCAGGGTGTGTTTATTTTGAGAGATACTCAAATCATTTCTAAATTTGCGTGATCAAAACTTATGCATATTAGGCATAAAAGCATTTTAGTTTTCACCATCTCCAAATCATAACAGGATCTAAACAGGTCAGCAAAATTAGCTAAGAGACTTAAATGAGGACCTAATCATTAGTGTTGTTAAATTCATCTGTCTTAAACTTCCTGATTGTAAAAAGCATATAACCCACTGAGGGATAGTAACCGTTATTTTGTGCCTTTTGAGGTGGTAAGTTAATTTGTCCTCCACTATTGGAATTTTTTCTGTCCAAGCTGCGACACAAGGTATTTGCTACCTGGAAGAACTGTCAATCCCACACATTCATTTTATATATCTGTTAATACAGAACTGAATGCACTGATGAAGAAAACAGGTGAAACTGTGTGTGCTGTAGGAGATCTAAACGCATCAGCAAGTAACATGAGGACTGGTTCAAGTCAGAGCCATGTAATTGCTTTGCCAATACACCAGTAGTTAAAGAGCTGAAAAAATTCATCGGAAGACATGCTTYGGCATCTAACTCAGCCAATTTTCAACCCATTTAGAAAAGTCAGACAGATATGGAAGAGCCCAAAGTGGTCCCAGAGTCACAAACAGGATATCCGTGTAATCAGGAAACCAGGAGCCACACAACCCTTAATGCTTTTCCAGCGTAGTTTCCAAAGGAATGCTAATGCCTTTCCTGCGAGATGGTGTTTCCATGACTTTTCTTGGCTATGTAGCGATAGCAAACGGGTCAGTGGAAACCTACCAGCTCACCGGCCTGCTGCACGCCTCCCGGCAATAACAAGCCTCAGGGCATGGGGACCGCCCGGCATGGGCCTCACTGCTGGAACGGGTTGCTACACCTGTGCTAGGATTTTTAAGCTATATTGGGGGTAATTGCTATGTTCCATTATTGGAAAAGTCTGTATATTGAGGCTAAACTTCTGTTATTGGGATTCTGAGCAATAAAGCAGCAGCTTCCGCTTCATAGCAAGCTGTGAGGGCTCAGATTTTCCTCCTGTCCACCAACAAACCTTTTTTGTTGTTGTTGTTGTTGTTGTGTAGAGAGATGATTCTGCAGCTCTGAATTGGATATTCGAGTCTACATTCTTCTTTGATTATGAAATGAAATTTAAGCCTTTCTTCATTTTTTTAGAAAAATTCAAATAATCTCATAGAATTATATACAAAATAACTAGGAGAGAAAAACACGCCTGACACTTGCAAACATATGAAAACAAGGCTCAAACACCAAATTTTGCATTAAATAGCAAACTATAATTTTCATTTAGAACCCTAAATGAATATACTCTGACAAATTACTTCTAGTTTGATGATATAGGCTACACAAATCCCTCAATCCAAGCACCACCCATTTTAGCCAAAAAGCAAGCAGATCTTCTCTGCATGGATTGAAGTGCCTACATCTCCTTTCCCAAAAGTTCAAGGTGCACCATACCGCTTACCAGTATCTTCAGCATTGGACTACTCAGAGCTCAAGACCTCCCAACCTTTTCCCATACTTGTAAGGGCTAAAAGAAACTGTTCTGGTGCAACTGGCTCAAATCTGGATAGGTTGTAAGGTCACCCACCCATCCAAGCTCACCACCCTGGTGGTGCTTACAGTATGATGAGAGCCTCTTCCCTCCCACCATCCCTCTGTCTTTTACAAGAACAATTTTCCTCTTGAACCCTTCTACTGAAGGAAGTCAGACATCCCATAGTCCGCACCTCTTTTTTACACACATTTGTAGACACAGGGAAGTATGGGACATGCTCCTCTTAGATTCTGGAAACAAATGGAGAGGGCTCAGGTGAGTCAACGAAAATAAAATTTCTAGCTAGAAGACACCAGATTATACACTTCCTACTTGATATAGCTCTGCCCTTCAAAGAAAGGACCGATCAAAGATGATTCACCTGGTATAAATACTCAAACTCCCTTCTTCCTGGTCAACTCAACACAGATGGCAGCCTTGGCACTGCAAGGTCAAATACCCAAAAAATAAGAAAATGACGTCCTTAGAGCCACTCATGCAATGGCTGTCCACACAACCTTGATTCTGCTCACTTGTATGTCTCTCTTGTGCATTCAGTTTCCATTGTCACAATTATCTTTTTCAACACTTCCTTTTCAACACTTATCAATGAATATTCACATTCTGCATGTTTTCAGATGTTTTCATTTACATATTTCCAAAGTGACTCATTTTATTTCCTGCCCATATTTTCAACCTCTTTCTGTCCTTTTATATTATAACCTCCTCCGTATTTGTTAAACATCCTAATTTTAGGACCATCTGTGAATGTAATTAATGTAGTTTTTAATCTTTTTGCTAAACCCTTAGTAAATATGTTAAAGTTATACTGAAGATCCTAGAAGCACCCAGTGGCCACCTTCCTTAAAATCAGTTTTATCACTACATCTTTACTGTCCTAAAATTACTTTTTAATGCAAACAACAACAAGGTTACTCCACGTTTTGTGAAATATAGTTCTAAATTCTCTATTAAAAACTCACCTAAGACAGTACTCCACTGAACTCCACTTCTCCCCCAGTTACACACTTCATGTTCAGTCAGCTGATACAGACTATGCTTATCTTGGCAGTGCAAAAGGAAAGATTGGGGATCAACTATGTACAACCACAAAGAAGTAGACTCCCTCTCGCAAAAGAACTCATGCTCTGAAGACAGCTGAAAGGGAAAGAAAGTCTGTAACTGATTGTAAGAGTTGAAAACACTATGATACCAAATGACGTTAGTTCTACTTTGAGGGAAAGTTGTGAGAAGGGTAGAAAGAGGGCACAAGGTCCTCTCAAWATCCACACATCTCTTTCCCAGCTAATTTTACAGCTATTCTTATCAGCTACAGCAGGGAGGGCCAACCTGCTGCTCTTCAGCCCCTTCCAGCTCACAAACTGTTCAGGCACAGGTCCTGTGCTGGAATTTGGTCAGATGTGAGATGGCACAGGGACTTCTTGGTAATGTAAATCCCCAGTGACAGAAAGACCAAAGCCAATGTGATTACTGAGGCTGGTATGACTAATTCAGCCCTGAGAGCAAGCTTCAGGCCAACTTTGCCCCTTAATGCCACTGGGCAGTCAGAACTTTGGGGACCTCCCACTTGCAACTCTTGTAAGTTTTGTGGTTCTGCACTCTGGACCTACTGAAGAATGGGCCTTGTGGCTCTTGATCATACAAGGACTTTAGTATTTAGCTCAAAGTTTGGCCATACCTGAGCTAAAAACTTCAGCTAGTTCCTCCCAAAAATCTTCTCCTCTGAATACCTCATTGCACAATAGAGCAAGCAAGGATAAAGATGCCTATACAACTTTTTTTTTTTTTTTTTTACATGGATTTACTCAATAGTCATGTTTAGGAAAACATGTTTCATTATCATTTACACTCCTCTGCTTCCACAGCATATCCTTATGCAAGATTTCCATGGGTAATGCAGAAGGGGAAGGAGCATAGTTCTAGGACACAAGTGCAAATAGCACAATCCTGAGGTGGTGCTCCTAGCGTATCACAGGGAAATGAGCCAGGGAGAGCTCCAGCCAGTGGAGAAGGGGAGAGGACAGCACAGAAACACAAGCTGTGGCTGTTGTGAACGTATGGCTGCTGGGGAGGCTATGGGATGGGCTCAATGATCCATTCCTCTGACTGTTCTCTGCACTGCTCACCCTTCATCTCTCATCCCTGATGCAGCAAGAATACACACTACGTAACCCAGTTAAGCAGTTCTCAAAGAAGCAGTGTGAATGAGGGACCTTGAGAACAGGATATTGCAGGGAGAAAAGTCTGATTACCATTGCCTTAACACACGATAAGCCTAAACTATATATAAAGAAGGTAAATGTAAGCTGGAATACAGAGTCTAGAATCTGCAAAGAATAATGCTGCTGGCTTCAAATTGCTACTATGAATATACAAATTGGAGTATATAGAGTCCTATAACTTGACAAATTCTTAAATTGATAGCAAAAGGGCACTCTGATAGTAAGTCACTGCCTTGGCTCTGCCAAATTTCAAATCCTTGCCCAAAACTGTGTGCAATGCTACATGTTTTCAATAAATGTGAAATTCTTAAAATTGACAAAACATCATGTGTTTCCTTAGTATGTCCAGTTCTGAGCTGGAAAGTGCCATGGAAGTTTTAGGACTGTCACCTTGAAAGATTTTTACAAGGAAGTTATGCAAATATATATTAGGAATATCTTAGATCAGCAGTTCAAAATTTTACTTATATATTGCTGGTGACCCACTTCAGGTTTCACTTCTGCGCTCAGATCCACACTTCAGTTGGCGAACTTCAGTCAGGTTTTGATCCTGTGTGTAAGCACTATTATTTCACTTTGATTGTAACCATGTATTTGGGAACAGTAGCTGTGATTTACATATAATTTATGGTTAGGATAATGGGCTAGATGACCTTTAGTAATATCTTTTAGGCTTACCTTCTAAAACTCTGTTTTCAGCCACTCATTCTAGAAAATAGTTGAACTAATTTTTCCTGAACCTTTTTCACAAAGTTCAGTGCATCATAAGTGCCATCTATAATTGTTATCCAGATGTATCAGGAATGCAACATAACCTCTCGGCATTTTTTCTGCTCCTTTATTATGCTACAACTTCTGTTCATTCAGATACAAGTCTGTGATACCTAAGTCACAGTTGATCTGACATGCCAAGACTCTCTTCATCTTAACTCAGGATCTAATCTGTTTCTGTTTTCCTAACAAATCTTAGCTTCTACTTAGATTATGTAAAATAATCAATTATTCTGCAGAATATTCTAGGTTTAAACCATTTTCTGCTTGCTCTGACTTTAAAAAGTAAATGACTTTTATGAATATTTTATTCACAGTTAGCAAAAAGTTATTATCAAAGTCTATATTTAAAGCTTCTGATCATATTAAGGTATCAATAGGAGGGAAATCAGTAAAATGTAAATATTTTCCTGTTAACATAGACCTCCCAACACAGAAAATTTTCAAAATCCTCCTATGTCAAAAAAAAGAAAGAAAAGGAGAATGATTTGAATTTCCCTTTAAGCTATAGTCTAATTCTGTCTATTTTCAAAATAACATCTTGATAATTAAATAACCTGTAATGCAATAGAACTGGAATATCACTGACAAGTGATCATGGTAGAATCAAATCTATGCACCGAGGCAGCACAGTTTTTAGTCAACCAAGCTAAAACAATAATATCCCAAACCAGTATTTCAAAATGTTGTCCTAAATTTTCTGTGGAAAAAAGTTTAAGTTTTGGTGAACAACTAGTAAATGAAAACTATCTCCCAAGGCAATAAAACTTGCTGCACAAATTGGATGTTTTGAAAGCAATGGCAAAAGCTACAAGCAATCAGTTTTGTGTCAGTCTGTCAGAAATACCACACAAAAATGAATGTGTAACAAGAGAGGTGTCAAGGCATAATCAGTGTACATTTAAGATGGAAAGCAGGAATCAAAACCTTAAGCTGCTGAAAGGGCAACTGCCACGTGATAGTTTTCATCTTTAATAAGTTTCCCCTAGAAAACAGTGTGGAAGATCTATTGCACCATGAATTATGATACTATCTGTGAATTAGATTGCTGATGGATCAGACAACATGGGAGTTAACAGCATGGTGGGAGTACAACCTCCTCAGAAGATACACAGGTCCAGCAGAAAAGCAAATCTTCAGGTCAGCAAAAAAAAAAACCCACGTGCACAAACACACACACATGGTAGGAGCAAAGGGATTCTGGTTTTGATATGAGTGGATTTTTTCAGAACCTACAAACTGTTGGAGGAAAATCATCATGCAATTTGCTCAGTGAACTCCAATAGCTGTTTCACAGAGAAGATATATGGAATCTGAACAGGCAGCACCATCTAAGAGAGATACATGCAAAGAGTATTACGATAGGAAAAAAAAAAAAAAGAACATTTAATGCAGGGACTAATGAGTGCCTTTAATTCAACAAAGAGATCATATCCTAAGGGATGATATCAAGCATTCATCAGAGAGCAGATTCATAAATATTTTTGGAAGTCAGAGAAAATGCATCAGAGATTTTCAGCAGTTGATGTGAATTGCACTTCTATTATTTTTTTTCCACAAGCAGTATACCAATGACGCGTATTTGTGAAACTGTACATAACCTCCCTACATATAGTGGATTATATATAGAATACTACTTCTGGTTATGTCAAAAGTCCATTCATAAACACAAGGACATTGTCATACATCACTGTACTAGTGCATGTTCAACTTGTTGAGCAGGAAAGCACAAGAACAGTGTTCATTCTATTTTATCTTTCAATGTTAACACAGAGAAGAAAAAACTCTTTAAAATACTTCACTGTATTATCTGAAACACCACATCTAATTGCATCATTAAAGACACTGTCATAATACAAAGATGCAAGAAAAATAAGACTGTACATGTAATAGTGATCTTACCATTTTCCCACATTTGTATGATGACCTATACTCTTCTGATATTCTTACAGTAGAAGATATCTTTGCTATTTTTCTAACTTTTTTTTTTTGGGGGGGGGAGGAAGAAAGTTAAAAGAAACTGCAAAATAGGAGAGCAACACTAAATTAGTTGAACAAGAACTATAATCTGGAATTACATAATTAATATAAAGTAGAATACCCTCTCTAACCCTCCTCCCTCCCCCCTTATCTTCCTTATACCTGAGAAGATATACTAATGCAAAGTTCAGTAAGCGATGTTCTCTTATAACTCTTACAAAAACCAAAACAACTGTTTTTAACCCTGATTCTTCTATACAAATGAATTAGCAGTCCTGGCCATTCCCCAGCACTCTTTTTTTTCTTTTTTTCTTTCTTTTTTTTTTTTTGGTAACATACATGCCTCATTAGAAGTGCTGTCCTCATTCCTATGCTTTTTAAAAGCACATTGATGAAAACAAGGCAAATATAGCAAGCATGCACAGCAGGCAGTTTCTAAAGGATCATATCTTCACTGCATTAATCCAAGGACTGCTGCAGTACATCATTATCGCCATTTTAGCTACAGACCTGTATTTTTTTTAATAGTAGTAAGACACAGTGGGTAGTAAGATACAGTGATATATAGAGAGGGTGTTCCACAGTGGGTATATTTAATGAGAAAAGGATGCATTATCATTTCCCTTTACTAACCTCAAACTACAGAATTCAGCTACTAGCCAAAGTTTGCTATCTCCTGAAAGAGGAACTTAATGACCATTTACATCACTGTAAAAAAGTAGCATGCTCCATTTTGCTGCATTTGATCAATTTTCATAAAAATGACAAAAATAAGATATCAAAATTAAGTACAAGAAAGCAAATTAAAAAATAGCAAAACCACCATTACATCCTAAAGTATTGGTCATTTCCTGAACAATTAGTTACCATAGGACCATTCTTACAAATCCAGGTACAACTAATTTCAATCCTTTTGGGGAAATGGACTGGTGACCTGTGGGGCAACACTTGAGGCAAGGCTAATGTCCTTCCAAATCTTTTACAACCAAGTCACACGATCACTTAGGGTTAAAAAAAATTACACCACATTTCAGCCCAAAGGAATGTTTCTCACAAGACTTTTTAAATAGAAACCCCAAATCAAAGTGCCTTTTCAGCCACAGCAGTTGCATCATATTTGAATGGAAATACTAAAAATATCTACCAGTAGGAAGTCTTTAACAGGCTGTACCTTCACAGGAAAATGAAATATTACTCTACTAAGGCAGTAACAGTAGACACCTACCTAACAAAGAGCTTAGAAGAGCTATGTGCTACCTGGCACATCAAGGCACAGAAAGTTAATATCATTGATGCCATATGTTAATGCCACATGCATGCCTGTAGACAGACGGACACACAAACACACAAATGTAGAGTATGTGAAGTTTACATATCCTTTTTGATGAATCCATTATCCCTGGAACTAATATGGTATCTGAAAAAAGATGTGTACCAAAACGCTGCTCTCTAAAATTATCTCAGTTTTTATTTATACATATTAACTTGTAAGAAAAACTGGTTTTGGAGCAATGAGTCGAGATTTCCAGCTAGGCAGAAAATGGTTTTTGGTGATTCAGCATTGTAAGGTCTGCATATTTATAAAAGTTTTTTCTAGTTCTCAAGAAATAATTACATTAATTTTCCCATGACTTATTTCTTGTACTATCAATGATCATGTGTGAGGGTTTTTTTTAAGGGTATGAGAGCAAGGAATCACAAAAGCTACTCAGAAAAGCCCTTTGCACTGAACTGTTTTCCCTGGTAAGTGCAGCAACAGAAAATATTACAACAGCTAAATAGACTAACCAGAGAACCTTCTGTCTACAGAACAAAATCACTGTAACAAATTGACAGCAACTAGGTTAGTGATGTAGAGAGCCTGGCCCCCTCTGCTGTCTATTTTGTGCTCCTTCTAAAAATGTTCCTAGCAAACCTATAGACTAAAGGATAATGTTTTTGTATTGTGAGTGCCTTCCTCTGACACAGACGTTGATGGATAACCCTGACAACTCTATAAAGACTAATATAACAATGTGTTAGACCTAGAAGAGACAGGATTTAGGAAGGAAAATGTACCCAAAGAGGTTAAAAATCTTCTTCCATTGCATTGTACCCTTTCAGACCTTTAAATCCACAAATTTTCCATACGTCCAATTGGGAAATAAAATGTAGTACACAGAGAGTCAAATTCCTTTCAGTGGCTAAACACACTAAACTAAAGACACGATGTGCGTGTGTGTGTATATATGTGTGTGTGCATGTGTGTGTATGTGCGTGCAGGCCATAAAGCAGAGAAATTTAAAATTTGACTTTAAGTAAAAAAAAAAATGCAAACTATGAGTTTAATTTATTCCCTACATAAATTAAGTTGTGCAATATATAAATTATATTTTGATCAAAATGTAAATATAGTAAACCATTAATTTACTTTAAGTCATACTGATTTGTTAGTATACTGGAACTCATTCTCAGAGGAGTCTTGTGTAAAATGTAGTATCTTCAAATAGTTCAAAATTCATCATGCTCTTATACAGCCTCTTTCACAGAAGGTCACAATTTTACAGGAAGAAGGAAGGAAGAAAAGAGACCATTTACACGGCTTTGTCCCTCACGAGCAATGCCCTTACATTATTCTTTTAAATCCCGTGCTTTTGGGACATGCACCATTCCCCTCTGACACACATCAATACCAACTCTAGTCTCTTGCTCAGTGCATTGGCTTCTACTTTCTGTGTTTGCTTAGAGCAATGCCAGGTGCATTTACCAAAGCAAAAAAGATGTAGACCTCAGAGGTTACAGCATTTGTTGAAACTGCCTGTGTAAAATTAGTCACAGACAACAAGATTAATTAAAAACATAGAGCAAAACAGAATGAAGTAAAATAATTTGCAGCAGATAGCTGATTTACACTTCTCAACAGCTGAACTGGAGAATTAAGTCAAGTTCAAATAGGAAACGAAAGCATCACTACCCAGCTGGTACTGAATATGAGTCATTAGTCTGAAGTCTTTGCTTGTCTTTTGGGTCTTCACAAAAACCTGAACCATTCATTGAAATTTTGTGGAACACAAACCAAAACAACTTCAGTCAAATCAGAGTTGAACCTAACACAGAAATAAAGCAAAAAGTCTACTGGAGTGACTCTACTGGACAGCTCTATTTTCAGCTCAGTTACAGAGAAATAAAAGCAAAAAGGAAGTGCCTTCATCCATTGCAAGTCCGTTTTGCATCTGTTGCCTGTATCCGTTGAATTCCCTTCCCGAGCTACTGCTTGGTGAGCCTGTCCACATATTAACACTCCTGTCACACCCAGAAGAGTTTCTGTGAGTGTCTCCAGTTTGATAGCAAGTCCTATTTGGAGAAAGATATATGATCCTTCCTTTCTCTCCCCCCAGCATTCCTGTCCTTCAGACTAGCATTTCAAAAGCCCCCAAAATTTATTTCTTTCAATATGGCGACCTCTTTTTTTTGTTTGTTTTCTTTTTGTAGCATGTTTTTCTTTAAGAGCTGGCTTGGCACTTCCTGTTGCAAATTCCCATTCATTCAACTCTGTCATGCATCCAGGCAGGTAGCATGCAATAGTAAGTTCACTTTACTAAGGCAGCTCACTATTAATAAGTAACTTGGATCATGCCAGATTCATGCTCAAAGGTACTTTTTCCATCTTGCTGTCCTCCCTAAATTCTTCCTGATCTTTATCAATTTTGAACCCAAATCTCTTCCTGTAAGGGAGAGACCCTTAAAATGTAGCTTCTGAATGGCTGAAAATTTCTGAGATGTAGATAGAGTTTCCTAATTCTTCCTGTCACCAGCTTTTCTCTGCAAGTGTGGCATTCACCAGCTGGTTTTCCATTGCCATCCTAGGTGAGGCCTGTACTCATATTCTTTGGTGGGGCTCTGCTGCTAAGACTAGGATCTCTGTTTTCCCAGCTCCTTGCCATGACAGCCATAATGGTTTTATCATATCATCTCTCCCCCCACCCCACAAAAAAACCCCTTGTAGTTCTTCTATATACAATGCTTCATAAGCTCTCATCAGCCTCTGTGAAGCGAGTTTTCCTATGCTTATTTCACAGACGGAAAGAAAATCAAACACAAAAAGGTTATGTTACTGCCCAAGGCTGCTCAGATAACTATCACTGGAGATGAAAACACAACTGCAGCTGAATCCTAACTCCTTTTCTGCACATACTCCCAGAACAGGTTGTCTCCTGTGTGGGAAACCTGAAGAACAGAAGTCTGGCAGAGGAAAGACTTCAGAAAACAAAAAGACATAGAAAGCATTCTAACTTTACAGTAGTTTGCAGCATGTTGGCATACTATACATTCTTCTTAACATATTTTAAATTTATTTTATTTTCCACCTGCAAATTTCTAAATGTGTTTTATTTTCTCTCCCTTATTTGTCCATGTCTATACTGTTAAAAAGATGTGTTTTTATCTAATGTAACTTGCACAAGTGAGATTTTATTCTATAACCTTCTTGCAAACAGCAGTGAAGAAAACACTGCAGTGTGCACCTCCATGCACTCAGGTGAGGCCACCCTAAGGGAGGAGATAGAAGTGCTGACTGCATCTAGCTTCGTCTTCATGAACACTACATCTAAGCACACAGACTAACTTCCTACATGCTTGTCTCTCCCCAAGTCAGTCCCTAAAAGATGAAGGTTTTTACTGATCAGTAAAAGCACTATGGTATACCAGGCTTTAGTCTATAGACCTGTCCTGCTTTTCTATCTGATATGTATGTCCCTTTGGTCACAAAGTGGATATTATATTTTTACGCAGCAGCGCACTTACCTACCTTTACAGAATGAATAAACATAGGAACATGCACCCTTTGACATTAAAGGTAAAACTCCTATTTACTTCAATAAGAACACAATTCCCACCCACATAATTGTGCGTAAGAAGGCAACTGTAGACCCAAGAATATTCTTCACTTGTGTATTCTACACATACAATTTGAAATATAATGTTAATTTGGTAAATCAAAGCTCCTCCCCACCTCCAGAAAAGGTGATGACTAACAGTGAATTATGGCCAAATTTCAAACATCAGCAATTTTAGACTCTGCTCTGGAAAAACAACAACAACAAAGACAAACAAAAAAACCACAAAGCCCTATCTTTTCTTTCTTCACCTCAAAATCAAAAATAGCTGAATAAGCTTTCTCAAATTAAAAAATAAAAATAAAAATTATATGTGAACAGATATGAAGCCGGGGAAAACCACCCGGAAAACAGTTTTCAAGCTTTTGCAGACTTTTGATTGCATAGATTCAGATGGTATTCTACATATATATATGTTGCATGTGTGTGTGTAAAATTTAAATAACTGATATTATTTTGCAACTATCATAATATTATATATATATATGTGTATATATATAAACATACATGCAAATGAAKATGACACTACTGAGATCCCACAAATTATTTTCATTTCTTTCAAACAACTGCAAGGTCCTTATCAAGTATGCTCTTACCAAGGTCCAGTATTTTCTATTTGCATAATATCATTGATACAACACAGAGTGTTGTTGGAATGAATTGCTCTCTTATGCTATCTGTGTTACAGGAACTTCTTTCTATAAATACGCCATTGACCCTATCTTATGTCACTCTGGTGAAAGACTGAGCAGCATTTTCTATATTCTGAGTATGTAAACCAGATCATTTGCACTTTTTTACCATGTGCTGAGAATTAATATCAACAATAATGTACAGATTGTACTGCAGAATTTTTAGCCCTGCACGGATTTAGTCAAGTTTTGTATTTTATTCTTATTACGAATTCTCAAAAGCCACTGTGGCATATGTTCTGAATGTGTATTAAAAGAAGAAGGCAGTTAAGCATTTCGAATCCGTTTTTCAGAGAACACAGTAAACTCACTCTTGAAGAATAGTAGCACACATACAGAATAATTGTAAAAATATATTGTCTTTAGAGCTTTACTTAAAAAGCAAAACTATTTTTCATTGACAAACCTGATCCAAATAATGCTTGCTAGTGATTCAGTGGACAACTGATGAGGACCTAAATGTGTAATTGCATTATTAATTAATTTCAATCTGTATTTGTCACAAGAGAGGAAAAATACTGTAAAATTAAAATTTAAGAAAAGACTTTTATTTGAAAATTCTGTATTTTCCCATCAGATCTCTTCTTCATGCCTTGACCAACTTTTTAGGAATAATTACTCGATATCTAATTCCAYAGAGGTACAACACCTAGGTAGCAAGCATCTTTCCCTTAAATGAATGTAACAAAGGTTACAGGAAGAAAGTTTACATTGGATTTAAGCATACATACAAGATGAACCAGTTTACTCATCTGACATTAAGCAAAACATTTCCATTAGTTACTATTTTTAATTTACATACATTACTAAAAGTTATTTCACTGTCTCGTACTCTTGTACTCCCTTGTTCCACTTCTGTTTATTTCAACTTATTCAATCCCTCAAAAACAGAAGGAAAAGTCAAAATTGGTTTTGAGTTAATTGCTTCATGAATTTTGCTCTGATAAGTAAATGTATTTCCTACATTCCTCATTACAGCAAAGGAAAGTTCAGAGGCAGAACAAAGGATTACTGTAATATCAGAAAAATCTGATATGGGCTACATTTAATAGTATGCTCACCACTGCTCAACAATTTGCATTGAAATTGTGGCTAGGTATTTACCTTCACTGATATACCTATAAACTGGAAAAATATAAATTAGACTGTATTGACAGGTTGAGAGTAGATTTTAGGAAGGAAAAAGCACTAAGATTTTATAAATATATGACAAGTTTGATTATTTAGTTTAGTACGGAGTAATACAATTTAATCAAGATTGAGAAATATAATGCAAAGTAGAATTCTTCTGCACAGATGGAGAATTAAGTAGGAGTCATATTCATAATTAAGCTTTGGTTTTGAGGCTTTGGTTAAACAGACTTTTATGAGAGCTCTATCAAAGTAGGTAACCATGCCTAAAATACAAAAATCTGTTTCATCATTTATAGTTTTTATCACATCATATAGCATAACTTTCACATGAGAACAAAGGTCATTTTAAAGCAAACTGTTGTTATAAGGTAACTTTTAATTTGAGGACCAAATGTAAATTGCTATGGTGAATGCACGTTAGGTCACTAAAACAACGGTAGCTAAACTCAGATGCGACCTAGCAACCCAGGTGTTCAGGAAAAGTGCTGTTAACAGTAAGGATTGATGATCTAATCAAAC
>NW_020448453.1:361396-456396 GCF_003343035.1 Apteryx rowi | reverse complement strand
GTAATGTTAGATTTCAGCTGAAAAGCTCAAAATGTTTTAGCAAGGAACAGTAAAAGGTGATGACAAGACTTGATGGCCAGACCCAGCACATTCCCTTCCAGTGATCACAGGTACCTGCTTGCCTATTTATCAGTACACATCAACACCTCTCTCTGGAAATCTTTCGGTGAGGTAGTCAGTTATAGAAGTCATTCGCTCAGAATGCAAGTAAGCTACTACAAGCTGTTGTTTTGTTTTGTTTTATAAAAATGGCTGAAACATCCTGTAAAAATCAACTGGATCTTTTCATTTAGCAGGGGTGGGGTAATATTATTGAAAACAGCTGATTGCAATACAAGAGGAATTAATTTTCTTCAAAAACCATGCTGGACTGGATGGCCCAATAGTCAAATCTTAAATCATCAACCAAAAAGTCATATATCAAATAGTCACTATCAATCAGAAGTGTCTCTATTCCAAAAAAAAAAAAAAAAAAAAAAGGAAAATGTTTTGGAAGAAGAATGAAAAATTCAATGAATTAGAAGAAGGTTGGACTGAAGGACTTCATTCATTTCTAGTTTTACATCCAAAATGGAATATCAGGACACTACAATTTATTCCATAACAGCATGAGACAAGTTTTCTATGGAGTATAAAGAACACCAATATCCCATACATTTTGCATGGCTACTTTTCTTTCAGAGCTCAGTAATGCCTTCCAATAACATAGCATGTAGTCTTGTGTATTTTAGGATGCTATACTGCACATGTATTTCTAGTATTTAATTTTCCAAAATTCATGCTGGCTTATGCAAGTGCATGGGACAGCACACACCTGAGAAACTTGTCTTCTTACTTCAAAGCAGTTGTTTAAAAAATAAATTTCTGAAGTATGCTATCTGCCAGCATTATTTGACAAAAAATATCAGATATATTTAGGCTGCTAATATATAATAATAGATATTTACTTATAGCTGTTCATTAAAAGGTGCTCTCAAGTTGAAATCATTACACAGCTTTTCCAATCAATTGAAGATCATTTGAAAATCATAGCTGTAGCTACCCCTGTCAATTATACCACAGCATAAAATTTCTAATTTTGTGAAGGATACATTTCCTGGGGAGACTGGCAGCTTTCTAAATATTTTATTAATGGCTTTTTAGATCTCTATATCTATGTCCATCACTAACAATAGTGATTATATTTTTCAACCATGATGATATCTACCTCAGAAACTACAGGCAAATTTCTGGCAAAAGGAGTATTGACTCAGAGCGTGCCGAGACTTCTAGTCAAAAGTTGCCCCTGGTTGTTTAAGGCACATGACAGTTTTTCCCTGTCTATTGTTAATTTTTGTTCACCCATATTTAAAACACTAGTGCTGTAACATTCAACCTATAAAACACATGAAAATATGTAAGAACAACCTTACAAAAGCAAACTTATTATTAGCAACCTTCCTAGAAAATGTTTTGGAACACAGATTCCAGGTTCAGCAAGCATTTTAGGTCCAAGTAACTTTAGGTATACGAACAATCCCATTTAACTGAATGGGATTACTCATGTGCAAAGAGTTATTTCTGAGGCAACTCAGCATTTAAAATTCACAAGGAAGATTAGGTAGTTATAGAACAACTGTCAATTAAGGCCTTGCTCTGGTACACTTATGTACAGAATAAAAAGGTGTATCAGATAGAATTCTTGTTAACAAAGAAGTCTTATTTACTATAAAATGTATACTGTGCAGTAACTATGGTGTCCTGAAAACAAATTCTAAAGGATAGTTAAATGTATTTTTCACATTAAAAATTTCTAAAACCAGAGTTGTGCTTATTAGTGGTAGAATTCAATCTCACTGATGAATGACTTGGTGATTTTATTTTTTATTTTCTTGCTCACATTTTTATATGTATGTATGTAGCTTAAACACACAATACTAAAACATTTCTGTAGCTCCTGCTTTGCTACAATTTACATTGAAGGAACATAATTAATGATGTAACAGAAATTAGAAATCAGCATCATTATTACTGCAGATGCTTTCACCTCAGGCCCGACCACATTGTCTCCTACACACAATAAAGGTGTAGCTAAAGATTTATCCTGCCAATAAGATATAGTTATAGGTCCCATGAAGATTACTGACACTTAAGTATCAAATATGCACTGGCCTTGGCCTTAGCAGATAACATGCCAGTTTTGAGACACATTCAGGTTGACAATATATCAGTATCACTGTTCCAATAACAGCAAAAAATATCTTACAGGAATTTTTGTGCTAAAACATTCCACTTTTGAGTTAGATACTAAATGCTAATGACCATAATGGACTAGGCTTTTTTTTTTTTTTTTTTTTTTGTGGCTGAAATGTACAGAAATTTTACTACAAGACCATTTTTTTAAGCTTCCGTGATTTTCAACTGCATAGTGTTTCTCCTTTAAACCCAATTTGTCTTCCAAAAAAAGAAAAAAAACAAAACAAAAGATGTTTCAGTAGCAATCTCATTGTGAATTACTGTATACTTGTTTTCCCTGTCTGCACATGCAAGCACTGCAACAGCCTCCATGACACCTTCCTTTTGTGCATACCAAAAAAGCAATAGTTATGGGTTATGGAAAGCTACGGAGAATAAGTTGCACTAGTCCAGTTGCCTCACTAAATTGTAAATGTGCTTTTTTCTCTCCCTCTCAGAGCTATCTCAATGTTTGTCACCAAAAATACTTTGCTGAGAAGTTTGTTTAAAGAGCACCAGTTTCTCAGGGTGTATTGTATTTTAGTATTTTTTTCAAGCACCCTTTTGAACTGATTTCAATTTTCTGATTTTGATGATAGTCATGCTGACAACTTTTTTTGGTCCATCAAACTCTGTAGTACAATTACATGAATTTACTTTTAATAAATTACCATCTTTGCATATATCAGTCAAACCATGAAGACTAAACACTTGCAAATAAAATGCATTATTAATTTAATTGTCACAGCTTATTTAGCTAGCTTCTATTAGTATTTGCTATAATATGCAATGTATCAGAGGGCAGAATCAAATTCAAAACATAAAGAATAAACTGATTATATTGGCCTAGAGAAATTAAAATATAGCAAGCTTGCAAAATTATAGTCAAGGCATTAATGTTTTAAATAGGTAAGAAAACTATGTAACTTAATTTAGAATATGTTTATACCCAAAGTGATGGCTTAACATGCTCATGGTTCCTAAAGCCATTAAAAGGCATCAAACTCTCCCATAATGGGAAAGAAAAGGTAGAAAGGAAAGCAGCGGTGGTTTGGTATTTACAGCACTAGATAACACTGCCCATCACCAGCAAGGTCCTGCTACAAGAAGATTATACTGTCATTGTACTTCTGTCACTACTACTCGATTTTGCTGCACGTTAAGCTGAAGTGCCAGCTAGAAAGGTATTGCGGATAAGAAATATTCAAAGACAGAATGAGAAATTTCAAAAGAAGTGGTATAAAGTCACTCAAACATCCCTTGCTTAGGCTGGCCTGGGGGTAGAGCTGCACCACAGTTTGCAGCAGATGGGACACCGAGGTTACAGTCCTGATCTGGGTTCTCTGCTCCTGGGGCAGCAAGGGCTGCGAGTGCTGTGAAAGCAGCTCGCTGTGCTTGTGACGGGCACGGAGGGAGGCACGTATCACGTCATTCTCTCCTAGCGCCATGCTGGATGATGAGTCAAAAAGCCTTTGAGGAATACGGAAAGAAAAGGGGAAACAGCAACATCTACAATGCCTTTGGAACAAACAAAAAAAGCCAGCAACAATGGATTTGGATTGTAGCATCTTGCTTGTTTAAGAATTCATTTCAAGATGATGATTGCTAAAAATATGCCCCTCAGGCTTAGATAGTATACTTGGATATCTATTGTGTGTATCCTTTATTGCACACATATTCACCAGGGTAACACAAATTATCTTTATGTTGTATTTATGATGATTATGCAGTAAGTACCCCCTTGTAAAAGAACATATTTGTATTGAGTGCTTCCAGTAACAAAACAAGCCACCAGAGCAAAACATTTCTCATAATTGTTGTACTACCACAAAAGATATCCAACATGTACTTTAATACATCTGAACTGTTAGTGTTGTTCCTCTGCATTATTGTATGTTTTAAATAGAAAATCTCAGTACTCTTTAAATAACCACGTATTAAGACAATTCCATTTAAGCAGTTTGCAGAGGAAATCTCATTAAAAGTATAAGCAGCACTTAAATATGTAGTTCATCAAACATAAGGTGCACATGGTGTGTTAATTTAAAACCCTACTGTTAGATCACTCAGTGAGATAAGTGTGATGAGCTCATGAGGAAAGGGTTTAACCAACTACCATTTCTAGTGCCTTTAATAGGAACTGAACACAACCCAAAAAGAATAGTTTTGCAGTGTTCTCTTAGAATTCATTGCTACCATTTATTTTCCCTTCCTTTCATGTTAAAAACAGGGAGTAACTCCTTATTTAGGAAAGTTTACACCAGAAGTATGAGTTACAAGGTAGTAATACTTGAAACAGTATCAGGTGCTCAGTGATGAACACTGCAGGTAGGATACATCCATTTACCTAGATTTACAGAAAATACACAATATTTTGGCTACCCAGAAAACATCAAGTTTCAAGTTGCCCCCAACATTCAGTGAAATAGCTAAGCCACAATGCAGTTATTGAATGTGAGGCAAAAGCTGGTCATCTGTGAAGACAGTGCTGGTTTGGTTGTAAAACATTTTAAACCAGAGAAAAAATAACCTGCTCACGAAAAAATCTGAAACTAAATAACTGTACACAGATTCAAAAAATACAGATTGGTCAAACACCAGATCTCTCTGTTCTTGCCCAAAACCATTGAGAAAGCTTTGCTTTTGATTCCTCTGTGGCTTTGACTCCAGTGATCAACATAAATCTCAGTAAGTCATTTTATGAAACATGTGACATTTTATAAACCTGTGAGCATCAAAGTCAGCAAGAAAAAAAAAGGGAAAAATAATTGATTTTGTTCTTGGAGAGACAATTAAAACTATTGAAATTTTGAGAACAATGTTACCTGTCCAAAACCAACCCCAAAAGGTGTCATTCCTACACCATTTGCACACAATTGCTTTCTAGAGCAATCTTGACCCACAGACATTTTGTAAGGACCATGCTGGCTGTGGTTCAGCAGAACATTTAAGCATGTTAGTTCCCACTGTACTTAGAGTTGAGCTAAAACTCCAGGTGACTTCACTTTGAGTAAGCTAAATATTCCAGCTAAAGTCTATAAGTATTAGATGAGGTAAAATAAGAAGTTCTGTGGAATAGTTTACCTTTCTTTTGGTGTGCCAACTCCATGCTTGCCCAGTAAATGAGTATTCAAATGTTTCTTCATCACAAAGGCCACCCTACCAATCAAACAAAACAGGAAGGTGATTTTTTTTTATTAATACATTTTTTTTAAATAGTGTTTTTCTTTTTTGAGCATGCACTTCAACATATTTTATTAAAGATGGGATTAAAAAAAAAAAAAACTTCTAGACTATGATATCCTATCCATTCAAATCTGAGAAGTCCATCCTGTAATGACAGGTCTTTTTTCAGACTGTAGCCGCTTGGGTATTTTTCTTACGAGTAAGTAATCACAACCACACATTACTGGTCAAAACAGGGAAAAACTACATTTCTGGTTCCCTTTGCTATTTCGAACACTTTATATAATATATTGAAAATACAAATATATTGAATATATTGAAAATTATAATATATTTTGCCTAAATAACATTTTCTCATGTTATAAACTAATACAGATTAGTTATGCCTTTGAATTTATTTAAGTTTAGAGGGCCCATGCTGCAACCCTTCTTCTTACAAGCAGTTCCACTGTTTTCAGTGAGAATACTACATAAATACAGCAAGATCAGATGCTTTAATCACTGCTTGTGTCTGGTCAAGCTTCAGTGTATTAATTATTTAAAGAGATATACATGGAAACAAATTAGTAGCCTTAGTTATTTTAGGATTTGTTTATGTGAAAAAGGGCCGGAAAAGGTGAAACACGTTTGTGATTACATTTTGAGCAGGAATATTGTTCAAACTGGCAAGACATTATTCAAGACAACAACAAAATATATACTACCTAGCCTTATGTCCCTACCAAACAGAACATAGTTAATTTACTTTAATTTTGGTGAAATATGTGGTGAAACAGATAGGAGCCTATCAAGTACCATTCTTCTGCTGATAAGACCATAACATCAATTTAATTATATCACGTGACTGCTTCAAATAATTTAGATATCAGACTGAAGCTGCAAACTAAAATGGTTCTCTCGATAAGCAAGATTTTTACTGCTGTAACTTTCAGTGTGAAAAGGGCTTGCAAACATTTTTGTTAATTATGTATTACAGCTGTCCTTCATAAAGTTAATTACTAATAGCTGAAAGGCAATAGAATCTATTTGCATATGTACATGAAAGGCATGACATATGCAAAAATGTGATTTTAATTAGCATTCCATGATATGAAGGGCTACGAATCAAACTTGCATGTTATAAGATTTTTAACATTAAACGCTGAATTCGTCTGGACATTTGTAGTAATGGACAATGGAAGGACTGTAAAACACATTACATTGTGGCATATATGAGCCACAAAATCCAAGAAAGATTACTTTTCCTTTACAAATATGTTAATGGAGCTTCTCCATGTCTGATCTACTTTGGGCACTTTCACATTATAACAGACTCTCTTTTGTGCCTCCTTTAGAGTGTAAGAATATAATTGTCTTATTTAAACAAAAGTGATTTGTTATTTTTACAAAAAGACATTAAAAATACCTTAAATGCTTCTTCCTACACTAGTATGGCATCATAATCATTAGACCCTTGAATAATCTTTCACACTGTCACCATCATTACTATGCAAGTGTCATCAGAACCACAGTATGTATGGAAAATAATTGTAACAAAATAATATTTTGTGTTCTAATAACAGTACAAGGCATTCAAAATTTACTGCTGTTGCTTTTCGGCATAAATAAGAGCCAGTTCAACACCGCTGTGAAGTGTACCTAAAAGATTTTAAATTAATAATACTCATATTTTCTATCAGAAAATCTCCACTCTCCCCCTTCCCTATGAGAAAAACAAAACCAAGGATATTAATGTGAAAGGGTAATATGCAATCAAAGTTGTAAAGGCACAGTTTGCTATTTGCATGGCAAAGCGTCATCACAGCACACAGAGAGCCAAGACCCCAAGAAGCTCCGCAGTACTGCTAGGGAAGGGTTTGCTTTAGAGCCTGTGAGCTTGAAGGTTCCAAACAACAGCCAAACATTTCTCACACTGCGCATCTGCAGCGGATGCAGATGGAAAAACCCTCGCACAAAAATCAAAGGCAAAGACCTTGTTAATAATACAAAGCAATTAAGCTCACATTAGCTGCTTTGTATCTGTTGTACCTTGGTTCTGAGTAACCATTTTGCTGCTTTTACGCAGCACAAACAAAATGGTGAAACAAAAATGAAGACTGACTCCGTGAGTGTCCCCGCACCTACTAACATTTTAACCTCTGAATGCAATGCTTGAAGACTTAATACTATAGAGCGCTTAATGCCTCTGTGCAAGTTTAGAGAGCTCAACACAGCTCAGGAATACTTCTCCACTTTACAGAATCCAGCCTTAAAGACAAAAAGAATTGCGATTTTCCTAAGAAACTGAGAATGAGGTACAAAAATATTACCAACTATAATACATAGAGACAGCCCTTACTTCAGGCAACAGATTTTTTTTTTTTCCTTAGAACTGAGGCAAAGTCTCAACTTCTTGATTTAGATGCTGAATTTGAAGATAACCTGAAAAAAGGCAGCTGTGGAAACTACTTGTCTGTGTTTACCAACTACTGCAGGGGACTTAGGGGAAAGGTTGTTGTTTGCTGGCTTTAAAAACACACACAAAAAGTGTTTTTAGTACATCTGGTGATTCTGGATCTCCAAGAACTTACTTAATAGTTTAAAAATATTGTTTTTATCTATACCAAGAACTGATTTGCCTCCACTGGTTTGGACTATTTATTCCTAAAATACTGCCAGAACTGGATAGCTAAACCACATGACTTGCACTGGTCATTTCAAATGAATCTTACGGAAAGTCTGCCTAGCACCAAGAAGGACTCAAAGGGTGAATGCTTTCAAGACATGTTGCTCTAATACAACTTGAAACCAACAGGAATCTTTCCATCAGCTGCACTCAGCACTGATCTGAGCTTCCTTGAATTTCTAATATTTTAATTCTAGTTGAAATAGAAATGTCCAATGCTACAAATTACCTGGTTTCAGAAACACAAGAAAAGGGATTCTGAAAAACCTGTAATTGCCATCCTCTTACTGTTTCCAGTACATGCAAGCCAGGCCAGAACAGAGGCCTGAAATCAGTTTAACCAAATCTGATCTGTACATACTCATCCCCAAGATAAAAACTCACTGCAGCCCAGCTGCTCTCCTTAGGGTCAAGCCTCTTAAAGCTCATTTTGCAGAAATTTCCATCCTAAACACCCAAGCCACGATCAGTAAGCGTTCCCCTCGTTCACTAGGAGGACTGCCCCTAGAGGTCTCTTCTGGCAGTGGAAAAGGTGAGCAGGAAGGATTTCCTTTGCTTGCAGTGGAATTCTGCTAGTTTATCTCCTTTAATGATTCTCAACCAGACTGACTCCAAACTAGCAACATCCCCCACCACGTGCACTCTATGTTCAAACTTTAGGATAAATTAAAAACAAGTTGAAAAATGAGAGAGCTTAAAAATAGTATCCACGCTCCCTATGGACATTTTTTTCACATAAACTATGAATAAAAATAACTTTCAATCGTAAATATATGAGCACCTTTCCCAAAATAAGTTTGCAGAACACTCTGTCTTCAGTTTAGAAGAGTTGTGGCTTTGAGGGAACATGTCCACTCATATTCCATGGAGGTCTTCAAACAGTATTTGGACTCACTCTGAGAAAGTCTGTAACTGATTTAGGAGCCTCTAAAGACTTGTCTTCAGTTATAAAAGCATACTTTAATGTACAAAAGAAACAAAGTGACTTCTAATTCTGGGAATAAAGAAACATATTAGACAACCTTGACTTCCACTTCTTATTTGAGTGTAATGCAAGTTCTTCAGCATGTACAATGTTTATCATCACAGTACCCAAGGAGTATGAATAATTTGTCATGCATTGTCTGTTCTCTCATTTTCTCTGCAGGGAGAGAACTGTGCTCTGTGAAGTATTTTATTTTGAGAGGGAAAAAGACTCTAGTTTTTATTATGTTTGGAATCCATGAAAGCCTTTTCTTTTTAATATGTATATTGCTGTATGAGTGAAAAGCCAAGTTAAAAAAACAACCAACCAACCAAACCAGAAACCAAAACAAGGATTCTGGGCCATAAGGTCATGAAATCTGTGATAGACCCTTATTTCCTGAGAGTTTACTGCTCAGTTGTGGCCTAGTTCCAAAGAAGGAGCTACATCTCCTCTCTACCAGAAAGTCGCTAGAATCCATGTCACCAGACCGGTCATCTTATAATTGCATGTAACTGCTGAAGACGACCAGCATGAAAATTTATTTTTGTGGGACTCCACAAACAAGGTATACATCAGCTGAAGAGCAATTTTAAATCACTTTTCAATGGATACTTTGCACTCTGCAACCACTTTGGGCAATTTATCTTATAGGCAACAATGTTCAGTGATGGCAAAAAAGTCTGGGCGGATAAGAATGAACATCTACCCTTTATTTATATTCTCAATACCTTTTACACCACCTTTAAATTGTCCAGAACTTTTTTATATGTGAATTGAACTCTGGCAATACAGGTAGATTGCTGTAGGACATGTGCAGGCCACAAGTGCAATATGTTTCACAAAGCTCCCTGAAAGCATACAATTATTTAGCAAAACAGAATGCTATTATTTTAAAATTATTAGTATTTAGTAGTCATTTTCTCATTGGTTCCAAGCACTCAGAAAGGATGAAATGGTTTACCATTATGGATAAAGCCCCTGGACATTTGACAGCTCCAAGGAATACAAGTCTATAGAACAAGTCTATAGGAATTATAAGGCTAAGAGATCCTTTCTGTACTAATACGCCCATCACAGAATCTGAGGAAATAACAGATTATCCTGTCTGCACTAGCTTTTGTTTCCATGATCTGTACTTGAATTTCTGTCTCTTTATCTTCATCTGAGGCAAGAAACCAGAAAATCAAGGCAAGCTGCATGGATGATGACAAGAAAGGGGACAGTATATTCATGCAAGTGAACGCAAATATGAACTCAGCCAGTTCTTATTCCCTGACTGAAGTGCTAGTGTTCTTTACCGTCTTTTGAAATATGCTGCAAACCATATGCTTTTGTAGTTGAACCAGTGGTTCACAGGGTGTCATGCCAGCAGCAGCATCAATTAATAAAAGGAAGAAATAGTCCCGTTTCTCAAGGAATATCGTGACCCGCATGAATTTCAGCATGGCCAATAACACTTGCATGTGTAATTAAAGATTTTTGCATGTCATTTGGATTTGTGCATCTTCTACACATAAAAGTAGAACTTTGTATATTCAGATCAGCACTTTGTCAAATAGTACATAACCAGTACATGCAAAATTAAACTTTAAATTTTTGAAATCTCAGAATTATATAATAAGTTGCTACCAAGAAGTCCCAAATCTTATCTCTGCGACAGGATTTTGTATTCTGCAGGCCAGCTGCAGGTACAAGAGGGTACAGAAAACTGCAGAACTGCCTGGAAAGCTACGGTTTTCTACAAACAAGTAATCTTTTTTTTCCATGCATAGAAAGTCTAAATTCCTGGGAATTTCTTTAAGTCCATCATTCATGGATGTTTGCTGATTCTGAAAGGTCCGGACCGGGGTGCTGATAACTCTCTTGCATGACTGTGCGCAAGGGACTCAATTTAAAAGCAAATATCTGGCAGGGCCGAGCCTCATGTGGAAGATATCCAGCAGTCTGAAAGGCTTCATGCCCTTTGTGACAGGATGTCAGGTTCAAGTAAATTATCTGGCAGGGCAAAGTCTGGTGTGGAAAATATCTGAAAAAACTTCATGCCCTCTGTGACTGGACGTCAAGTCCTAGAACCCTGAGCAGGAAAGCAGGGGGGTTCTGCTGACTCATTTAGCAGCCAAATGAAGCAGGTCTTATTACTTCCAGCTAACAATTATGGTTATTCTTCTTAAGATAAAAATCAATAACATTTCAGAAGGTTTACAGGTCATATGTAATCACCCATTCTGCTACGCTGACAGCACTATGACCCACTGGCCTATACTCTTTGCAGACCCCACATGTTAAAGAAGGATATGGCTATTTTATGCTCCAGTCTCCCTGACGATAGCAATTAAACTGAAAAGTAAAACACAAATATCTGGCACATGTGGCTCCCTCCTCCCCACCTTCAAGAACAAACAACTTGGCAGCTTGGAAAATGCACTTTTTCTCTTGAAGTTTAATCAGGAAGAGGTGAATGAGAACACCTTAGCCATCACTAACAAGACGAGAACCAGAGTACCAGGGCAAGAACGTCATGGCATTTCACAGAACCTAAAGACTCTAAACACAAGTTTTAAATTTCTGAGAATTACTATCCTTTCAGCCTTAAGTTTGAAACTATTTACACTTCTCCATGCAACAGTCAGGCATATTTCTTAACTGATTTTAGCTTTTCAGCATCATTAAGATCTCCTAAGAAAGCAAGTCTCATTCCAGTTTCTGAGCATCCTATGAGGACTTTGAAAAACTGCTAATGCTAAATATTACTTAGTCAAAAATGACCCTGCTGACCGAGAGGCACTCACATCTCCTTCCGATTCTATCCCTGAACTTCCTAACACAGACACTGAAATAAAGACCATAAAAAAATAATTCAAAGCTTACTTACTTTATTCCCATAAAACTCAATTGTTCAACTAACTTTTCCATGGAGATGTTTTATTGCTGAACAAAGTTCCAAAACCAATCCTTTCTGTGAACATGCAATCATCAGTGCAACAGACTGCAATCTTGTCTTTCAGAAATACCTCATCACATTTCACTGTGTTACTTGGAAAAAACTAGCAATGAAGACAGGGTGCTTAACGAAAAAGAATGAAGGCAAAAGACAACAACTTGTATTAGTGGAATGCCTGTACACAGCTTGTACCCAAGGCAGACTTGAGTATCAGAGCAGCTACTGTTCCTGACTTACTTTGAACAGAATGACAGAAAATAGGATTGTCAATGTGCTGTTCAATGACCTGCATCAATCTAGAGAATAATTTACTGCTATATCAGACAGATCATTATGGATGAGTTGCACGCTATCAATCAATCGGCTGTGTTGTTCCTGCATATTCCTGCATCTATCATCCAGAAGAGAAAGAAATTTCTCAACATGTTCTTGTTGCTTTCTGCCACCAATCTGTGTCTCTCAAGATCTGAAATAATTATTAGTCACATGGCCATAAAGTAGTAGCAATATGCACAATTATCTCCTTTCATGTATTCTGGCAGAATAGACCTGGATACAAAGGAAGATAAGACAAAACTGAATAAAACAGAAAACATCCACACTTATTCCACTCAAACCAGGCTGGACAGATCTTGCCATCTGAAGTTGCTGAGTTCTCTCACCATCCCTTATATGTTGCAACTTAAACCATTCAGGACAGAAATTAGTCTGTCATTGCAAAGACTGTGGCAAAGGAGGAAAACACTGACAGTATTTACATTACGTCCATTCCTTTGAGGGAACTGATATACTTGCTATTGTGTGCCTCACCTGAATTTACTTATTTTGTAAGTGAAGTCAGAGGGGTTTCCTGTAAGCTAACTAACTTACAGGAAACCTACAGGTTAGCTAACTTACAGTCCTTTCTGAATTTTCTTATTTTGTTTCTTTTCTTTTTTTAAACACAAAAAGCAGCTTTCAATAGCAGATGCGTAAATAAATCAAGTCCAGGGAGCAATAACTATCAACATAAAGGTGCGAGGAAAGTTAAAGAGTGTGACTGGGACCTTATAGAGTTGAAGATATAATAAAAAGGAGTTAACATGGCATACAGTGAATGATGATATAGTTTAGGTGCACTGAGAACAGTACTCAAGAATCACATACTTTACCTCTTAAAAGGAGGTAGAAAGCCGCTGCATTGTTTGGTAAGTCACTCCTGAATATGGGACTTAGATACTTCAAAAAAATGTTACCATGCAGCTCAAACCATATAGAGTAGACTGTGCAATTAAACACTTGTGCATGGACTTTAATAAATGATACAGCATGATATCATACATAAGTAATACACTTTGGACCATATCAGATACCCTCAGTTCAGTTTCAGATATGAATACATAAAAGGTGACAGAACAGGACCCAAAGCATTATCCATTTCATGGCACCATAATAAAACACCATCAGAAGGTCATGTCTGTTGTTTCAAGCCACAACAGCACGCAAACCAAGACAAATATTAGCCAGCTTAAAGTGATTTACTACAGGATTTCCCTGAAAACAAGAAGTGGATCTTTTGTTATGTCAGCACATCTCAAATGAATGCTGGAGAGTTGCAATGAGCTGCATACCCCAACCCCCCAGCCCCTGCTAGAACATCAGGAATTAGTAAGGAATATTCACAGCAAAATATCATCTGATAAATAGACTAAAAATTAATGACCTGTGAAACAGGTCAGACAAAAAAAAACAGATAAAATGCAATCAAATTTAGGAAATGCATGCCTTTTAATTTTCCCCACTTATGTTTAGAAATGAAATTGAAGATGTTCATGCACCATTACTAAAAATAACAATCTATTTGAACAATATGCTGCTGGGTATTCTTCTCAAACAAGATAAAATGTTATAATATATTTTATTTCTGTTTCAAACCTGAACTTTCCTATTGAAGGTGAACCAATCTACTGTCCATCTAAATATCCACAATTCTCCTATGGATGGAGTCAAAAAAAACGCAACTATGGTGGCTAGTAAAAATTGAARTAAATAGGATCTTGTTTATTATACAGTATATTGCTAAACTGATAACTTTAAGTAAACAAACGTCTCTCCACTTATTTTGTTTGCTTAATGAGCATACTAAAAACAGCTGAACAGTGGCAAAAACTTTAAAGTCAGAAGGTGTTCACTCTGTCAGGAAATCACCTTACAAATATATGAGAAAATTAGTACCACTACAAGAAATGTTTGTTTCAATATTCAGAGGAGCTAATGAATGTTAAGTGATAATGGTAGACAGCAGCAGTATGTAATTCCTTTTCTAAACACACCTTACCAAATCACTTCTAAGCTAAAAGAATCACATGTTCTATTAATTTTCAGTGGTTATCAAACATCTGTAACTGTCACCTCTAACAGGTGTTTAGTAATCTAACAGCTGTAGAAAGTACTAAAAAAAAAAAAAAAAGCAAAAAGAAAAGAATCACAATGCTTTCTGTGTCAGTGCTATCAACATCCCAGTCTACCACAACACAGAACCTGTTTTCCTAAGCTGTGAAATGCAACCTTAGGCTTAGTGTTTACAGACTGCCTTGCATCTAAAACAGATTACCATCAACATCTGAAAATGTGACAATATGGGAGAACATATTTGTTATACTAAACGAGGCTCTAGGAAGGCTTTCAAAATAAACCAAGGTTTTCAGCTATGAGCAACGTGATCCAAAAGAGCACCTACCAGTTTTGCCACCAAGAAATTGCCTGTTTCCTCCCTCTCGTCACAATATGTACATCCCACACTCCCATCACTCTGTCCCCTCCCTCTTCCTCTGGTTAGACATTGCTCTGCAATTCCTGCTCATAATCCAGTCCATCTGCCAGCACGCTCAGGACTTCAACTACAGACACAGCTATATTTGATGCAGGAGGCAGCAGTTCCACATATCATCATCCTGTATCTGGAAAGAGACCTCCCACTAACTTGCTTCAGGATAAAGATGATGGCAATGGTATTCTCTCACTATCTGCAGGTGTCAACCCTAAAATGCTGGCAGAAGATCCAACATGTTTTCCCTTTGATTTCAGGGCATTGATGCGTAAATTGAGTTTTTCAGAAGACCACAAACCTTGTGCTCTCAGATCATTAGTGTGGTATCTCCAAGTGAGGAGAGAAGCATATGTCACTACTGTTTGGTTGACAGAAATAAGTGAGAAGACACAGCTCCAGGAACGTTATCCAGCATCTGCCATCTGTAATGGGCACCCTCATCCCAGCCTCTCTCAGAACATCTCTGGTAAGTTCACTGAGTGATGAGTGGATGGATAAACAGTCTAAAGCAAGATTTGCAGGCACCACATTCATGATCTTATGTTAGTCATGTACCTGTCACTAGACAAAACCCTGTGAACGGCTGGCATAGCCACATTTAGAGAGCGAAGAACAGACAGATTTGTTTCAAGCCTATCAATGATCTTAGGAATGTAAGCACTCACAGCAAGGGAGTCTGGAGGAGTACCCATGAACTCCAGACGCTACACTGGAAACGCAGGTGTTGAGAAGGCTTTTTATAGCCCTAGCAAATTCAAAATTTCATTGGGAGAAAATAGACCTCTCAACTTTGTTTGGGAAAGGCAGTGGAGGCAGTGAAATTAGTCTTCTGCCTCACTAGCACAGCAGTTTCCAAAGTGTGGGAGTATGATCATGCTGCCATGGAACTGGTAGCCTATGAGCACTGCCCACTTCCCTTTGCAACCGATTTTGAGACACTGGCAGGACCAAGCCATGAGGCAGGATGTGACAAAGCCAGCAACCAACTGCTGGGTTGCTGCTCAGTGCCTCTGTCATGCACTGCCAATCTTCACTTCAAGTGCCCCAGACATCAAACTTTGGGGAAGGCTGCAGTAGCATAGTTCTGTCTGCATGTTGTAGGACTTGGCTCCAAGAAACTCAGTCCACTAGCTCAGCGCTGAGGAGAGCATTAGCAGCATATGGAAAACTCATGCTGCCAGGAATGCTGAGGTCAAGTAAAAAAAAAAATAATAATAATAAAAGAAGGGTGAAAGTGAACTCTGAAGAGAAGGAAAAATTGACAATTTTCTTAAGTCAGTAGATGTACAAACACAAGATGAATAGTCTAATGTTTTAAGCAGGAAGTTCTTCAAACCAGAATGAATCTTTTGGGAAAATCAGATTTCTGTAATCAGGAGAACCTTCTCAAAATTAGGCAGTAACAAGTACAAAAGCCAAGTTTTGACCATGTCTCTAAGTGCCCTGAGAGTTGTTCCTGAAGTCATCTGACTTTCTGCAGTCAGTCTCTACAAAGTTTCCTAGCGGTTCTAAGGAGCACAGCCTATGTATATTGAAAGTGCAACAAACAACTTGTAAGAATATCTCAAAATGAGAATGTTTCAATCAGTTTCTACTTAAAATTAGAATGGATAGAGCCTGACAAATATACTTCTTCTTAGTCTTTTGTTCTTTCTGAACAAAACCAAGTCACTTTATAACTGCTTAAAAATTGCACTGCAGACCGAGTTATTGGGTTTAAGCAGAGCTTCTATAGGAAGAGCTATCTTGAGAATAAAATCCTTGAATTTTTCAATTATTTTTTATTAGTATATGAAAAGAATCTGCTCTTCCCTCTCTTTAGAGGAAACGAGAAGAAACTTTAAGATAGTTAATTGTGGGCTGCAAAACTGATAGGGCCTGCATTAGCAGTGGCACAAGACATAACTGAAGCAATTCATCTGAATAGCAACTCCAGTCTGTGGTCTTTTGCAAAGTTGTGGGATACACAGAAAAGAATGAGATGAATAAATCAGTGCATGATCTGATGACTGAACTGCTCAGGAAATCAGAAGTCATGCACAAATTATTATTGACAATTTACCCACCACTTGACAACGCGGCCGGTGAAAGATGGCGGCTGGAACTAAGACTCTGCAGCCTGCTTGATCTGTGACAGCGAGAATCTTGCCCTAGGTCTTTGGGTGACATAGAAAAGCAAGTGCTTGTTGATTTGTTTATTCCTGAGACTCAAAATTCTGTTGCAAAAGATATCCTGTTTGCCTTGCACCTAGACATTCCACAAGACTTTGACTTGAGATAAAAAGCAAAATATTTCATAATATTTGCTTGCAGATGTAGTTGCAGTTGCATAAAAATACTAAAACTAAGATAGCAGCACCTAATCTGTAACTATCAGAAATACTATCCATCTGGATGTTCTTCTACTAACAGCCATCTGGACAAATCAGAATAGACTGGTTCCAACATATAGAAAGAGGAGGTAATCCTTTGGATAAGGTTGGTTTCAACCCACAGAAACACTTCTGGTTATTTTTCACACATAAACACATGTGGAGCACAAGGAAGATAGAGGACACTCACCTTGGTTCTGGCTTCCCTCAAAGGGTTCTCAGTCCTGGCCATCTGCACCTCAGAGACTAGAAACCATCAAATACTGGCAAATACATCAAAGAGTGGCATCAAACCCACCACAATGTATACCTAACACTAATCAAAATGTTTGATTAATTGTCAAAAATATAAATTGCTTAGTGGTCAAGCATAAATAAATACTCAAAGTTTTCAATCTCAATTGATGCCTCAACCTCTCAAAATATTGCCAGAACAGTGGTCCCAAATTCCCTAATAAGAGATGCAACAACTTCCTCCTTCAACTACTGAAGAGTCTCTACAAGTACTACAGACCTACAAAACTCTCTCAACTTATGACACTGAACGTAGAATAGGCAAATGATATTAAGAGCAGTACAGAAGACTATCCAAATGAGAATTCCACGTGGTAATGGTAAATGGACAAACTCCATTTGTCCCATGAGCAGTGACATCTCTCACCATCTGAGCCACATGCTTAGCAGGAGAATTACCAGTCACTAAAGCTGCCAAGTGTAAAGTCTGGTGGTTCTTACGTTTGCCTTTAATCAGCTGGGCTCACTCCAGACAAACACATCCAAGAGCCAAGTGACCAGTTTTGAAGCAGCCCTCATCCATCACCTCAGAAGCTGAGGGCTTTAGAGCTGGCAAGTTTCAAAAAAGAGGCTGAACACATTATTCTTTTACCTGGTCTCATATGTGATCTCAGAGATAAATGCTACTTTCCTGTAAACAGATGAAATCTGTCTCTTCTGAGACTTTGAGGCAAGAGCTGGCTAAAAGCAGAAGCTTACTTAAAACGCTCTAATTCTGAGGAAGAGCTGAAGGCTTTCTGCAGGATTAACAGAGCACCCACCTGAGATATAATTCTTACTGCAGCAATAAAGACAATAAAAAACTCCACTGAATTTCAAAAGCTGTTTTGCACAAAAAAAGTCTATTCTTACAGTCCAGCATGGATGTTGCATGCACTAGGTATGAACACTGTTATCAGTCTAGGAAAACCAAAGGAATACAGGGTCAGGCAAATCAGTGTAGTCATGAAGATGGTATCTGTGACACAGCAGATGATGTTCTCTAGCAAAAAATATTCCAATTTCAGCCAGCAATTGAGATTAACTATGACCATTTCCGGCCACATATCAAGCATGAGAAAGATGGGATCTACAGAGGTGCCCAATGGAATTAAGAAAAAGTATCACTGATCTCAGGGTCCTTGATATATCACAGAATCACAGAATGGTTGAGGTTGGAAGGGACCTCTGGAGATCATCTAGTCCAACCCCCCTGCTCAAACAGGGTCACCTAGAGCATGTTGTACAGGATCGTGTCCAGGCAGCTTTTGAATATCTCCAGAGAAGGAGACTCCACAACCTCTCTGGGCAACCTGGTCCAGTGCTCTGTCACCCTCACAGTGAAAAAGTTTTTCGTCATATTCAGATGGAACTGCTTGTGTTTCAGTTTGTGCCTGTTGCCTCTTGTCCTGTCTCTGGGCACCACTGAAAAGAGTCTGGCCCCATCCTCTTGACACTCTCCCTTTAGATATTTGTATACATTGATAAGATCTCCTCTCAGCCTTCTCTTCTCCAGGCTAAATAGGCCCAGCTCTCTCAGCCTTTCCTCATAAGAGAGATGCTCCAGTCCCCATGACTTTCATGAGTGGTGTTTTAACACTGAAAAAGTTTCCCACCAAAAGTTTCTTTACAGTCTGTGAAGAGTGTTGGCCTTTCATCCATGACTGCAGTTCACTGTTGCTCTGTATTGTTCGTAAAAATGGTGTTATCCAAACTGAAATACTTTACATAGGATGGTGCAAATTCTTTGATTACATGATTAGAATTCCTTGAACCTCTAGCAATAGTATACAGAGAGCAATTACTTATTTGCTGGTTATGTTTTTGATTGCTTTTCCTCACCTCCAGAAAAGTCAACTTGTACTGCTCTTGCAGAGACACAGGAGAATTAAACTGAAAGAGGAGAGAGAAATTTAAAAGAAAAAATAGAAAGGATCCTTTCAGCTGTGATATAGCCAAATGAGATGTGGGCCACCTCTTCAAACAATTCTTCAAATTTTCTTAACTTGTGTAAGACCAATCAGTATTCCTTCGCATGTCTGACAACGTTTTAAAACATACAGTTCCGTCTTCTGTTTGTTCAAATGGCTTAATTAAGACAGCTGGAGCATAGCAAAAGCATCTGATTGCCCAGCAGCTTAGGTCTGGTTTGCCTGCTAGGTCAAAAGCAAGGCTGAATGAGTAAGCCTTGCTCAGTTTTCTAAAATGTCCCAAACGCAGGTTATAGAGGATTAAAATGTGCAGATACTACACAGTCCAGGTTTTGTTCATATCTTTCTATTTATGTGATGGCTTCTAAGAGTGGCTTTAAAAATGTAAATTTCATGAAAAGCAAAATGTGGTGCCATAATGAATCAAATGGAAGGATACAGCTTGTCATGGTATGCAGGCAGCCTTTGCCCTCAGATTTCCCTTCCCCCTGGAAGGAACATGAACCTGCATGATTCATCGTTTCATGACAACACTTGAACTAATACTTTATGGGTTTATGGTTGCAATGACAACAAGGATTTGAAAATGAAGAGCCCCCTACTTTGCCAGATATCACTTAGGCATTGAAGCTTCATTTCAGAAAGACATTGAGATCCAAACTAAATTTTCTGTTAAAGAGACATGGTTTATATGTATATAGAACCAGGTTTTCACTTTGGATATAAAACTGAAGCCCTGTAATTTATCCTGTTAGTAATGTACCTCAGAATCGTAGTCAGCAAAGGTCAGATGTACCTGAATTCCTCCTGGTTCACCACAGAGGCATGTGCACGTGAAAATCCTTACTTTTCCAAATGACCACACAGTGTTTCCCAGAGGTCCCTTGCATGTAACCACAGACATGCAACTCTTGGCTTAGCTTTGTAAATTTATGCAAGCAAAATGGCTCTTGTTTCAGACAGTAAGAGCTTTACACTACAATTTCACCTGCAAGACTCACACACCATGGTTTAAACTGAATTTTATGCATCTGAAGGGCTGAGCTGTCCCTGTGAAAATTTCAACTCAGTTCCAGGTTGTCTTCAACCAAAGCATGCCTCAAATTGTAAACAGTTTAATTATTCTTTGTAAAGATTGTACGTAAACAAACTACTTTTTTATTCATGTCACAAAGAGAAATAAACAAACAAAAATCAGAAGGTTGTTACATTTCTTTACAATTCTCCTCAGATTAGCAGAGCCACAAAAAAAAAGATTTATGACATGAAATGTCTATATCAGGACAGACCTGGAAACAGAAAGTAGCTTGATCAGCATGTAGTTTTTATAGCACAGAGTAATAGGCAATGTTATATACAACACATAGCCGAATGGATGGATGGAATTGATCTTATAAAGACTTACAAACAAAATAGTTCAAAAATATTAACCAATAAAC
The DNA here is from genome assembly GCF_003343035.1 of Apteryx rowi. Classification (NCBI taxonomy): domain Eukaryota; kingdom Metazoa; phylum Chordata; class Aves; order Apterygiformes; family Apterygidae; genus Apteryx; species Apteryx rowi. The sequence goes on along the minus strand of NW_020448453.1, from coordinate 435,599 downwards.
ACATGCCTGAGTGAAAGTGCCATATTATAAAATTACTGTAAAGATCCTCAAACTGTTCAGGGGAGAAAAAAGCCTAATTTTCCAGATAACCTGATTGTGCAGAGTTTTCTGATAATAAGATCCAAGGAACCTGTAAACCCAAGGCTCTAATTTTCTTATGGCGACTATGTAATATTTTGCGAAGTAAAATTGACTGAGATGGAAGCTATTTTGCATGGTACAGTGGCGATGGCTAACAAATGAGAGTTTTGTGGGCTGAATGTTAGTCCCCTGCCTCATCTGCCACCCCTAATGACAGCAGCCACCTGCTGTTTTATTGTCACAGCTGGAGCTGGTTCACACTCCTTGGTGCTGAGCTCTGCCCATGAGCGCCAAGCTCTCTCCTCGCCTCATTACTTTGATGAACTTTTTATGGTCAGCACCCATGAAGACCTCATCTAGGACTATACAACCTAGATCGGCTTCAGGGAGTGCTTCCAGCTAGCATGAGGTGATAATACACAGTGACACTATGGCTGCTACTGTCTGTCACTTAGTCAAGTCACTGCACTATACTTCTGACTCTACAGGGCCCTCAACAGGTAAAATGCCATGAAATTCTCCTATATAATAAAGTTCACTCTCTCTTTTTCATATTGCTATATAAAGATCGTATCCTACTACCAAAATGTAGCTTTTTAAGAGGTAGATATTGAAATAAAAAATGTAATATACTCTTTACTACATATAACTACAAATAACATATTTCTACATGACCTAGATACAAACCCATCGCCTTCCTGAAAAAATATCCTGGCATTAAAGAAAGCAACCATGAAAGCCATATTATAAGCCTGATTAATACCACCAAATATTAAAAAAATAATAATTAAATGTATTTTACAAGAGAAGGGTCTTTTTTAGTTAAAGAATGGAAAGCACAGAAACAAAAATCAAGCCACTAAAATCAAAATACTATCCAAATTAATCTGCAGTGGAGAATAATATATGCAAAGAAAAAGAAACAACCCACATTTACACTATTAGTTATGATAATATATCAAGTCAAAACAACAACAAAGCAAAACCTTCTACATCTTTTCACTTAAACAGAGCAAGTGACTGTCTGTTTCCTGCTAGTTTCAAAGCAAATACAAGCATCCTTTCCTTTTTTTAATTTTGTACTAGCAAACACGCCAAATCTCATGTTCCCATACACATTTAAACTTCATCAGAAAATTTCTTATTAAGGTACTTCGAGCAGAGTGCTTTATGCTTGATCACTGAAATTTAACCTTAGGTTTCCTTTCAGCAGTACAATAATCTTTTTGGCGTCAACAGAGCTTTACATTTGCCCATATTTGCATATATCATTAAGATTAATATATGTGCTATTAATAATAATTTCATTAACATTCTGAAATCATCAAATAACATTTGGACTTTTGAATGGCTGTAGGGTATTAGAAGCCTAAAAAAGAGAACATTTTCAGTATTCATTGTGTAGCAATCCAGTTGATCAATTTTGACAAATTTGTGCAATGTTATAAGCCATTAAACTTCATTTAGTTTCATTTAGAAATTCCACCTAAAAAAAAAAAAGCAACTGTCTTTTTTGTATAGATACTRTAATTTCCAATAAATACTTGTCCCCAGGATCCTCCAAGAAGAAACTGTGTTTTATTATTATTTTATTGAACTGTTTTGAAATTTCTTATAAACACAGTTTTTAAAATAACACTATTTAGGGCACTGGCCTAGCAAGAATTGAACACCTCTCATGTAGTATGGTGCATTTTTACTCCTCCCGAAGAGAGACAGTGCTGTGGATACTTCACACTTCACATGATAAGGTCCCTAAGACAGGTGGAACCTTAAAAATGTTGCTGAGCACAGACAATATCATACATTTCTGAGAATGTACTTACGTAAGCCCTTCTTTATTAGCACTTTTTAAGTGCGACCTAAACTGCAGTTAAAGAGCCAGAAAAAATAATGATTCAACAAAGCTTTCCATCCTGCTGGAAGCTGAGCACCTTCTACAAGTCTTGAGAAGTATTCAAGAGAACTGGAGGACACAGCCTAGTATAACTGGGCCCTAAAAAGCATTTTACTTTATTTCATAAACAACTGAAGGCTGACTAGATGCTTACATTAAATTGTAGCTTCATATCAGATTCATTTTGAATAAAACCAGGTGAGTTTTGAAAATGAGGATAAAAATGCAGCTATTAACTTGAAAACTGAGATTCCTTGCATATATGCTTATATAAATTATGTTTAGATGCAAGCTAGTTGAATGTAGGGTGACTTCAAGGCAGTTTTTAATTCTTTGAGGATATTTTAGCTGACTCTCGCAATTATCTAAATATTTAATCCCTTGATGCTAACTCTGTTTCATAATATACGTGGGACAATCTAGCTCTCACTGTCGTTAAAGGGAGTTTTTGACACCTGCCAGGGCTTGAGCCTGAACAATCCACACACTGTTTAGAAGAAGCTCCTTTAGTAAACTTACAAAAATAATGTGATGATAGATTATTCCTAATACAGTTGATTTGTCTTCTATTTCACACCTAATATAAAAGGAATTTAAATAAAAAGAAACTCAACTTTCCAATTAAATATAATCAACACATGAACACCAACTTCTCTACCAATACTGTTTCTATAAATGATCATCTTTCTCCACGATTTGTTCAACAAGAAAACTCCTTATGCACAGTAACATGTTGACCATATCTTATGGAGAGTTCAACAGCTGAAGAGCAAATTGCCTTTAGAAGAAAAAGGAATACCCTTCTTTTGACTAGAAGACATATTTGTCAAATGCATAATTTGCAGGTCTCATTTTGTACCCTTAACAAACAAAAAACGTAAAGATGAAGCTTGATCAATGCAGGGTAGGCATTATGAAAGGACAAACTGCCTCAGTGGAATGATCTCGTAAAGGTGCTCATAATTAAATAATAATAATATCTGCACAGCTTTTTTTTCTTTCTAAAAGCAGTAGTGATTCAGCTATATTTTGCATAGTGCATGCTTTAGTGAATGGCACAGTTAACCTATTTGAAAAGTTTCAGTCTCTTACCAATCTCTAATCCACAATAAAACTCTATGTCTAAATCCACAATTACTCAGTTTATTCACCTGCAATAAAGGAATTTATCAAATGATACACAGATTGCCAAACTAGCTATGTTTGCTTTCTGTCTTACATGAAATAGCATAAATGTATGCACATGCAAATATTTGGAGATAGTTATTGGAGACAGATATTTGGAGATAGCTTTTCTTCATAACATTGTGTTGTTGTGCCATTAATACCACATGTTAGAGTTATATTCTAAAATATAACTTCAATTTACCCAGTACCTACGCTTCACTGGTCTGTATTCTCAATATTGCTCTACCTTCCACCAATTCTCATTTTAGTCACTATGATTATAAAGTTCATTTTCCACATCCTTTCAATTGTAAATTTTTCCAGTGTGATTGCCAACATCAGTGCCAGTTCTGAGGGTGACTTTTGTTGGAGTAAGAAAAACAAACTTTTTAAAGAGAAGCTATCAGAAAATCATCAGACAGTAACAACTTTTGATCAGTATCAAGATGAGTTGCATGTGAACAGACAGTCTGGAGGTGACAGGATTTGTATCCAATTACTAATCCCCTGAGCCATTCAATCCCCTGAATGATAAATTTCTATTAGCTGATTCCTTAACCCATCACCGGCTGGTCATGCTACTGCGTTCCAACAGTAACAATAAAAAGGGAAATACCTTACATTTTCTATTTAAATCTCCAAGAATAGTCATGTTGGAAATTCCCTAGACCTGTTTAGCTCATCTACTACACAGAAGTTCTGAAAATGGATCCTACAAAAATAGAAACAGGCATATGAAACTATTTGGCTTACCATAAATATTCTGTCTTCTGTACTTACTCCAAGCACACAAAGCTTTCAATATACATATTTTTCCTTGTACTGACCAGAAACTACACACTGATTTGAAAAATAATTATTAAACTTCTATGCCTGCTGATAAAGCAAAGGATATTCATATGAAAGATACCAGAGACATTGCTGAAAAAATTGTACACCCTTTAAAAAAATATTATCTCTGTAATACTGCCAGTGTCAGTGTCAGCTTGGGTAAATAGCCACTTAAGCGTGAATAAGATCTGCCAAGAAGTTATTGTATTTTTCCCCCAGAATATCTGTGGATCTGTGAGCTGGTGTGTTTGTATTCATGCATCAGTGGAATCTGGTTGTTCATGCCAGGTTTTCTTATCATACTTTTCTGCCTCTTTGAACCTGCACTCTAATACGAAATGGACACATGTCTGCTGATAATGTCATCGTATTTGTGCTCACAAGGAGAGATTTTGTGTAACTAGGTCTGAAGTAGTCTTTTTGTGTTCATTACCCAACCCTGTCTGCTTACACAATATCAGAAGAGCTGATCATGGGAAGAGCCCCAATACTGCAAGCACCTCTAGGAGACGCTAAAAGACAACGGTTGGGGAAGGAATCAGCATCCCATTGCATTAGCCCTGACTAAATACTCTCCTACTAACCCCATTTTTTGCAGTTCTTATTTCACATAACAGACCAGGTTCAATGGGACACTGAGAGATCATCTCGTTATTTCTTGCCTTAAATTAAATCTCATTCTGCTTTAGACTCCTTTATGTCCATCTAGGAAATTCCAGTTAGGAATCTGAGTAGGTACAACATAAATTTAACACATTCTGAACTATAGCACAGCCTGACTGGAGCTACTGCCTAGAAATCCTGAAAGCATGACCAGAGTTCAATCTCCTTCTCCAGACAAAAAAAAAAATTTGGATTTTTTTTTTTTATTTGAGGGGTTGGGAAGGAGAGGGAACAGGACACAAGTACTTATCTTGCTTTAAACACTAGCAAAAGTATGACAATTCTAGATAAGGATCCTTGAACAGTTTTGATATATTCAAAGTTAAAACCAGTGCAAGAAATATATATTTAAAAAAAAAACTTATAAAAAAACTGAACAGTATCAAGTACAAACAGAAGTATAGAAAATCCCTTTCATAACATTTCAGAATACAAGTATTAGCTGCCGTTGGAGCTATCTGCTTGAATACCTATTAGAGGTCTTTACAGACCTTAAAAGTATTGACAGCTAATTCGGAATTTACTATCACTTAGGCTAAAAAACACACCTTACATTTCAAGCAATGTTTTTAAACAACCCTGATGGAAATTAGTATATTTTATAAAATTCTAAGTACATTTAAGGCTAGTGAAAATCATTCATTACCTAGCATTACTGTCTGTAATCAGGGATTGTGGAGGAAGGTGCCATACCAGTTACTCAGTATGATGCTGATAACGAACGTCAAACTCATAGCTATTAAGTGTCTTTTATCACAGCAATACATGAATGAAGCACATTTGTGACAAACTTTCTTAAACAGAGATTCACAACTAACATTGCCATTTTTACTAATAAACTAAATCACACCAGTCAGGAGAAAAAGAAGGCTATGCTTAGCTAAGGACCAGTGAACCCCTTGGTTTTTTTCAGACACATTACAATTGTTCGGCCTAAAAGCAAGGCTGGTACAATATTACCCAGTTAGACAGTGAAGATCCAATTCTTGCTTCCTACGTGTGTTTAAGTCACATTCCCAGAAGCTGTGCTGGAGAGGAATTTGTCTGCAAGAGTGCCAACATTTCCTCTCAAGGACTCCACCTGAGGARGACTGTTCTACTAAACGGCTATCGATCCCTCGAAGGATTCCCCTAGCAGGAAGGGGATTTAGAAGTAGGATGAACTGGCAGCTCGCTCCTCCCTCTTCCAGGAGTCAGATGTCAGCTGAGAAGGAACTGATACTGCCTGCACATCTTTGTCCTCGCTTGTCATGGGGTTTGTGCCAAAGGGGAAGAAGAGCTAACACACATTCACTGATAGAACTGCGGAAGCCAACTCTTTTGAGTATTTTTCAGGTTACAGCAGATTTCTTTTTTTTCAGCCTTCTTCATATATTTTGCTACAGCACTGTATAGGACAGTAGCACTTACGCTTTGTGGTAGCCAAACAATTCTGCCTTTTCTTATCACTTTGGTAAGGAGGTACCAAGCATTTCTTCTCACCTCATTGTAGCTGTGTTACTAAAAGTAGGATTGCAAAACATTCAGAAAGGATGCATTTCATTCCAGAGATGTCTAATTAAACTGAAAATATTTATTTTTAAATAGAGATTTAATGTTCTTTGCTCCAAATGTGCCTCTAAATTAATGCAAACCTATTTCCTGAAGGACAGATGTAAAAAAAAAAAAAAAGTGTTGGTTTCAATATAGTACATATGATTTAGATATGGAGGTCTAATCACAACGTATTCATCACCATCTAGCATTTGGCTTGTATATGATGTCCACAGGCACTTGTAGTGATAGATGTCAAATTGCATTCTATTTCTGGCATAAACAAGCATAACAACAAGGACAAGAAATGGAGAGCGGTATATAGTAACAGCAGAGCCTAGAATTCCAGCCCACAATGAAGAAACAGTCAAACTTGTATTGACTTCAGTGACAGAGGTTCATGCATATGGGGACAGAATCTCTCAAAAGGCACCAAGCTTCATGGGGCTTTTTTTCTAATGGTGCTAAACATCTTTTTTTTTTTTTTCTTAAGGAATACATTAAGCTTCTTCCTTTCTTTCTCTTTCTCCATATCAAAGAACAGAATACCATAGTGAAGCCATCCATGTTTCTGGAGAAGGAGGTGTAAAAGGACATGACCTGCCCACCTCAGAATTCAACTGCTGCTCCACTGCAATTTAAGCATAAGCATATTTCAGGTATTCTACATAGAATTCTGAAGTCTTAAAAAGCCCCAACTTTATTCTCTTCCAAAGAAAAAGAAATAGAAAGAGAAAGACAAAAAGCAAAAAAGAAAAACAGATTATATGAGACTAAGTTCCTAGTTCGTTCTGAGAATCTTGTCCATACTCCTTATTTTTATACCCTTATTTACTTTCGCAATAACCTTTTTWCCTCCTTGTTCTGCTCATGTTCACTTTTCTATTACTCTCCTTTTTACATCTCCCTAGAACTCAATATATTCGGTGTTTGTATATTTCAAAAGATTTTGCAAGTCTGCATGCATCTCTCAATCATTCTAAAGAGGCAAATTGAAATTTTCAAATGGAAAGATGTCATTTGAATCAAACCTTATAAATACTACCAGTAACAACGATGAGATAGCTTTACTGCTGGGGCAAAAAACATAGCATGGAGTACTTCTTGGCCATGCTTTGCTTTACAAGGAAGCAGTGATGAGCAAAGAGGACAATAGCATCACCTAGTACAGCATATGGTCCACAGGCACCTCATTAAGTCAAAGCGCTTCCATTTAGACTGGAGGTTCATCTCCTTGACAGGTAAATGACAGAGTACAGACATCATTCAGACTGTCAGATAAATGAATTGGGTTATTGACAGTGCAGAAAAACGATCTCCTATCCTTTATAACACTTCTGAAGAATAGAGGCCAAAATTACAAAACACTAAGATTCTCCTCTCTTCCTTCAGATCACACTTCCCCCTCTCCCAAAACAAAAAGTTAAAATAGAGTATTAAATTTAGTTCGGAGTGAAGTTCCTGTCAACTTGTTATTTCCCCATCTTCCGTCACTAAGTGGTGGATGATTAACAGGTGAAAAATGTGTAGTTATCTTCTGCAGCAACCAAAAAAGTAGTAGTCCCAAACCACCTTTGGCACCTTATACAACTAATAGTTTCCCTGTGATTCAAAAATCAGTAATTCCATTAGTTCCCAGAGATGAGGAAAATAACATTAGAAAGTCATGGACATTTGTTCCTGAGAACCCCATGAAGCTTGGTCTGATACCCGAAGAAAAACAGATGACTAGAGGTAACCAGAGAGACTGATGAACTTAAAAACAAATTGCAGTCCTTTAATCAGCATCTGATACCCTGACTCAGTTTTACCCATCTGATGAGTAGTCACACCAAAAACATACAGACATACAAGAAACAAACTTGCTAAGGCTTCAGAGACAAACTGGCATATAGCTGTTCAACAGGGAAGCCGAAAAATGGAGTAATGCTAAAACTCAGTGTATGCCAGGGAAAACACTTGACAATTCTGAGCTGTATAAACAAAGACAAGTTAAAGGGCACCAAAACTTTAAATTCTCTAAATTAGTTGCACTAAATCCTGTACTAATTTAACAGATACAGTAAATCCTTAAAATAAATATTATTCAGGAAAGTTCATGGCAATTTGTACCATATTTGTAAACACCTGCACCAAAGCGATCAAACTCATTCAGTATTCTTGAGAGCCTGTTACAAAAAGTAAACTTTTCATTGTGTGTACATGAGGAATATATTCACCTGAAGGGCTATTCATAAACAAATATGTAGTCACCTATGGCAGTGACCACCGTCAAATTCATTTTTCATCTTTACAGATAACAAATATTTCTGATTACTCAATACATATGCACATATGGATGTATAATTATATATTGATTAGTTTAGCTTTTAGCATAACATATGAATGTATTGAATTTCTCCAGAGTAACAGATAACATTTTTTAAAAATTATACCAAGAGACCATTAGCATTAAGAGTGAATTTATTTTCCCCAACAGTGCTAAAGATATGCAAAATTTTCATTTTTCCAAGTTGCATAATAAATGATTAACACCAGCTCTGCTCATTATCTTGCTTAACAAAACTTCTCTAAAAACAAATAAATCAAAAATGCCTCTAACATTCCTAAATAAATAAATTACAGACCTGTTCAGTGGCAGCAATGATATTTTAAAAAGCTTGTGCAAGCTCATTGTACAATTTTACAACGAAACTGCAATTTATAACAAAACTGTCTACTTTTTTATTTTCTACACAGTTTTATTCATAAAGGTATCTTCTGTAAACTCAGAAACTTTAAAACAGCAAGATTTCTAGAAATGTTAACCCCATGTTCCCACATGTTACAGTATACAAATGATATTGCAAGTAGAACCCTCCATCCCTGTTTTATAATCAGACTTCTAGGATAACTACAGTTAAAAGAAACAATCATTATTTGATAGGCTATCAAATTTCCATCATTATGGATTCATACTGTATATCTCGTATTGTCTCATACTTATTGTCTCAGACTTTAGAATTTATTTTTTTCATTATACGTGGACACTGAAATCAGGATGGTAGTAAAACACCTTGCACTTCCTATCCTCACTGGAAAAATCTTTGCCTAAAGAAGGAGCCTCCAATTTTAAAGATTTAGTGAATTGGGATTACTTCCTTCCTCACTCCCCATGTTCAAGGAAAAAAAAAATTTTTTTTTTTAATAATGACAGGGTAAAAACACAAAACCTTGTCAAAAAAAGTGCTTTTCATTATAGTTTGGGGATCAAAAATAACCATTGATGTGAGAAATGCACACACTAGAGAAAGAATTTACTCCTCAAAGCATTGAAAAACATTGTGTCCTCTTTAGAGCAAAGAACAAAACTAAATACAGCTCATAATAAAACCATAATAAAATAAAACTGTTATCTGTTGCTAGTTCCCTAACAGCCAACAGATTTTTCTTAGCATTAAAAACAGCATGTAAATTAAGGTGACTGAAACATGCTTTCAGCGAGCAGAGTAATATGGTAGCTATTCATCACCTGAAGTCATAAAACACTAGGTCTTGTCCTTAGCATATTCTAATGAAGCCTATCATGCAAATAAGAGTGACCTTTTCTGTGCATTCTGCAAGTTCACATTTATGTGAGGAGTATATATAGTTTGCCAATACAAACTAGCCAAAGACTGCGTAATTACTGTAATCAATTAGTAGTTAGTGTCGCTCTGCTCATTTGTGGCTAATGTCAGCTAAACCATTTTTGAGAAAACCACCCTGACAGCTTCTTTTTGTTGTTTCTGTTGCTGTTGTTATTCTGCAACAAGGAAACAAGATACACAAGTCAGACTTCTCAAGATGAAAGCATGGCGGCATTTTTCCAAAACGCTTTCTCTTAAGATTAAAAATAAGACTATGTTCTTGTAATGGGTAAAGATTCCCCAGTAAAGTTACGCAACCTTAAAATGACATTGAAGTTTTCTGCCTGTAAAATTAAATATTAATATTTAAATATTTAAATGAAGGACACTCTCCCATGAGGCAGTTCAGACCAAGTAAGGAAGACTTGGTAGAACTTAGGCACTCTTTTCAACGGATGAGTAAACAGGCCATACCCTCTGCTCAGCAACACTCTATTTTGTAGACAGTTATGGATAGGAAACATTACTGGAGCTGGTAATTAAAGTAAAAACTAATACTGTCTCAGAAATGGGGAATTTTGTACAGCAAAATCATTTATCATGGCTTACAGTTCCCTACAACTGAAATGAATTATCTTCTTATTTAGCACATATCTATTTTATTCTATAATATCTACCAAACTGAAAAATGGCCCACTTGCTGATTTTAATTTCAAAATCCAGTAGTCAGAAAGCAAAAATATAAGTAGCTATTAGAAATAAATTGTCTATATAGCATCTTATAAGAAAACAGAACTTTAAGAAAAATAAAAATATACAGATCCCAATTTTGCATTCTTTTTATACTCGCGCCTTTTATAATGAAGGGTCAGATCTAAGTGTCTCAGGAAACCAAAATCAACTCTTTGTGAAACCAGAACTGTACATTAAAAACAAAATCAGATTTTATTCATAAGAAATCACTGCACGTTAAAAGAATTTTATTCCTCAATTTTTATCTATGACGAGAAATTTAAACTATTCGGTTTTACTCAGAAAATTGTTACTGTTAATGCAATGTTTTGCTAAGAAAAATGCACTGTTAATACAACATTGCTATGTGTACACATAAACATACACGCTTTATATATAGCAAATACATATAGAGCATAGCTAAACAACTTCTAATGTCTGGCTTTACTACTTCTGTGATATGATGATCAATATTATCAATTTTTTTCACTCAGCAGAAATTGCAAGTTTCAAATGTATATACTATAGGGGCAAGAAAACTGCTTTTTCTGATGCCAGACTGAAGACAAGTTTTGGTTCTTTGCATGCCCACACCACATGTCCAGTGTTTCGGGCATTTCTGTCTTACAAAAGACTCTTCATCAAAGCAGTTGCCATGCATATAACATTTGGCTAAATAAAGCATCAGCTATCTAAGCACCCTCTCGAAAAGATTTTTGAATATCAAACTCTAAAGGTATTTTTAAAAAAATTGCAGAAAAGTGTCAAAGAATTACTCATGCATATTAAGACATCAGACATAAAGACATGCATGTATGACATTAAAATAAAGATGACAGAAATGATACTACTGTAAGTCAAAAGTAAATAGTTGAGAGCTCAAACATTCCCTTTTCTTCCTTCAGATTATAACAAGTATTCTTTAAATGGAAAATTAGTGTGCTGCAACTTTAAAGATAAAAAGGACTTATTTTTAAAGCACTTTTTTTTTTTTTTGGAAAAAAAGAAATTGTCGTGGACTTCACTGGATGCTGTCACAATGGTGAGGGCAGAAAAGGCAGGCAGGCAGGCGGAGAGGCAGCACCTGTGCCGTGAGGCATGTGACACCCAACACAAGTTGCACCCAGCACTGGTAATATGAGGGCAGTACAACCCCACCTYGTGCCTCTGAGTTCTCCTTCTAAAACCTATTTCTGCTGCACTAAAATACAATCAAGTAAGAACATTTTAATTGTTGGATTTTGGTTCTGCAGCTGCAGTGTGAAAAAGACTGGAGCTGGCTGTCACACTCTTCTTTTTCCATCTCTTTCCCTCATTTGCTACCTGCCTTTGGGTAAATCATTCAGGATCCAATTCTGAGCTCACTGAAATAGTTATATTCCCTCCAGTTTCACTAGGAGCAAGACTGCAGTGGCCTCTTTTGGCTTATTCAACCGTAAAATGAGAATACTACTTATCTACAGAATTAGAAAACTTTTACTTGGTGTTTTTTGTAAGAATGCTCATCTTCCAATGAAAAAAATCTGTTCAGCACAAAGGTAGTATTACTTAAAGCTAAGCTTGCGTCCCAACAAGTATGAGGGTGGTTCAGGTTCTGGAATGCACTTAGAAAAGCACTAAAGAACATGGACTTTTGAACTAAAAAGGAAAAAAGAAGTGTTCGTTTCCATGGTGATTTTCGGGGGGGAAGAGCAATCAAGTAGCAATAAGTAGAGTGACATTGAAGATTTATTGGTTTACTTCTGCATACTGCTGGAACCAGTCACCTCACGCAGCGTCAAACGCACAACTTGTCGATACTGACACAGCGCCAAACAGCAGGAAGATAGCTCTTTTCCTTCTTGTCAGCCCATGCGCTGACGGCAGCCTCTGACAGTTACTGAGAGGGGACAACGGGGAAGGAGATGAGCAGGGAGAAAGGCACAAACAAGCGGTACAGCCCAAGGGCCTCGGGCTCCTAGCACGTCCTGCAAAGCAGCAGCAGCCACGGCCTTATGGAGCAGGCACCTGACTGGCATCCACGAAAAGGCTAACATGAAATGCTTCAGAAAACAGAGGGCTAACTGATCACTGCTGATCTACCACAGGATGATGCCTTTATGATAAACAGTCACGACAACTTGCGACCAAAGTGCTGTTACAACACTAATTGTCCATGAAAGCTGACCTGCAGCAAAGCAGCAGAGTTCAGTTTCGATAGGCCTGGCTCAAGCGTACAAATGTGATTCCAGATGACAGAAGACATCCACGCATCAAAAAGCTCTGCAAATGTCTGACATGACTTCGCACACTTTAAAAGCAGCAGAAATCCTAGCCTCTTGGCTCTTTGTCAGGAAGGAAAAAGGGCTATAGGAATGGCATTTTTAAAAGTATTTTTCTAAACTAATGAAAGCTTTACGCAGCCTAGAAAATCATGTAGGAACGTCTCTTTCGTCAGTGTAGTTCTCCTTATTACTACATCTTTAATTAAGTATAAATCATACACAGTTAATGGAACTTTGTATTTTCTCAGCCAAAACAGCATACCTCCTTAAATTTAAGATATTTTTGATTTTGATTCAACTGAGCAGTTCCTTCCTCCCCATTTTCTTTTAACTCAGCAAGTGAGTTAAAACCAGATTGCCAGGACTTGTAACTTTCTGGTGTAAACTCTCTGCAGAAATGCTGGAAGCGTGTTAAGGCAAGCAGGAGAAATTTTCACTCTACTGTGAAAATTTGCTTAAAATACATTTTACAATATAAAAGGAGTATAAGATAAAAAGTAAGGAAAACAAAATGTTACAGATTAAGGTAGGAATTTGAGAAGGACTGTAGGTGCAATTATTTAAGCATGAAAATATCCAGATTGGAAAAAAAATGAAAGAAAGCACTAGATTTTTGATATGAGCAATGCAGAGTGATTTACTATTGCCATAACATTTTAAATTTTGAGTGCTTAGTTTCAAAGGGAGGCTTGAGCATGTTTTATATATTGTAATTTACAATTACTGCAGCATTTCAGGATTTTTTTTTAATAAGGTAGTAATGTGCATGAAGCACCTTTCTACCATAGCAATTTAAATTCACATTATATGATATTAAATGACCTTTCCTATTATATTTTATTAAAAATAGTGCAGCCCCAAACTAATATTTTAATTGATAATTTTAACAGTTAACCACCTAGAAGTCTAAAAACAAAATGAAATACAAGTAACAAAATAAATCCATAATCTTATTTGATAATCATAATTTTGGATCAAACAAAACAATTAATCTTGTTTAACCTTCAAAATGGTTCAATGTTTAGACTGACCTAAATATAAAATTTCAAATTAAATTGATTAAAAATTGAACCAGTTTAATTATTCAACAGTGTTCAAAGTTACCCATTTTAAATATTGAACAGACTGAAAATGTTAAACTACAATGCCAAAAAATTAGAAATGTGACCTAAAAATAACATAAAAACAGGTATGGAGAGAACCTCTAAATATGTTCTTTTTATTTCTTGGGGATGTTTTTTGGTTTCATTTTGTTTTTAAAAGAAAAGGAATGTTGCACAATAAAATTACTGAAATTTTATAGAGATGGTATGGCCAATAAAATATATAAAACAATAAAGGAATATCGGAAATTTAGCACAGGAGACCAAAATCAATTTGATTATTATTCGAGATTATAAGGTATTAACAGTATACAACCCCACTGGCTGTTTTTTTCCCTATTTCTCCAATCTTAATTTCTCTTAAGTACGTCCCTCTCTGAAAAAGAGCACAGGACCCCCTATTCCCAGGTGACAGCAACTGGTATGTTTATTCTTCCTACCCCTCCACCCCCCAAACTGCTGTGGATATAACAGAATAAATGCAGCATATGTGATTTTATAACTTTAAAAGAACATGCAGACTTAAAACAGTCTTAAGTATCAGTTTAAACACACATCTGGGTCTTAGGTATCAGTTTTAAACATCCATCTGGGTAGATCAGTGGACAGGAGGAAGCAGGTGATTTGATTATTTATTTATTATTTATTTAGGATGGCAGGTGACACATGTCATTCAGATACAGTGCGGGTTACTAAATTACAAGAGAAGACTATATGTAAGCCATGATCTATATTTACCCACATTCCTTTTCAAAAGGAAAAGGAAGTTTCACAGAGTTCAATACATTTAACATGGCTACCATGTCATTTGTATGCCATCTAACGCAAAGGTCTGAATCTAAATTGATATGTTGGTATTACTGCAAGAAAGATACTGTAATAATAATAATTTACTAACATATACAAAATGCTGAAATAGTTTTATATCCCTATGCCTCCTGAGAAGGCCGAAGACCTCTACAAGCATTTTAATTGTTGATTTTTAAGAAACTGGTTAATTTCAGACAACATGTTTTACAACAGAAATACAAGATCCTTGACACAGAGCGTTTAAATAGAAACTACTTTAAACTATGCAACATTAGCAGACTAAGCACAAAATATTCTACAGGGACGCATTAAGACTTAATTTGGGGTTTTGTTTTTTCCTTTGTTTTTAACCCCAAGAATAAAGCCGAATCACACAAAAAAAAGAGCACACACCACTCCCATTGAAAATGAAGGTGCTCAGCTTGCTGCATCTCAGAAATCAGACAGCAGATGGAAAAAAAAATGAAGCCAACATCTTCTAAAGCTTTTGTTGATTCAGGAACAATGGAAGATACAATATAGGAACTGTTTTTCCTTCTCAGACAGGAGAAAAATGCAGATTTCTAAATGTCAGAATTGGTTGGGATAAATCATTTGTCACATTGCTTAGCTTATAAAAACAATGGGAAATTCAGCCATGTTAATATTAATTTATAATATATATATATTTCACAACTTTCAGACTAGTGGAGCCATTACAAAGTGACAATGGTGAAAACATTTAGAGGTGTACACATTCCCTGCTTCCTAAAACCTCAAAATGCCCCATTAACTGTAACAGAATGGTGTTCATGGCAAGAACAAGTCTATAGTTACTGTCCACGACGGACCAGGATTTTAAAGACAGAATGTTACAAAGGAAACAAAAGTCTTTCTTTTGTTATTGACACAAGCCTAAAGCCAACGCAACTTTTTCTTGACATTGCTGATAATAAGGTCATGCTCTCAAACCAGGGATCTCAGTTCCCCAATGAAGAGTTTGCAGTAAGACTTCCGTGCCATGGGGTGCCGAAGTCCTGTGCTGCCCATGGCCCCACACGTTCTCTGCCTTCCTTGCATCCCCGGTGCTGCCTGCTTGGCCCTGCAGGCAGCAGGATTAGCTCACTGAGATAACCAAAAGCTAATTTCCTTTTAGACTGAAAACTAATTCTGAAAACAAAGAATAAACCAGGGAGCTCCTCCAGTTTATCTCACAGCTTCATGAGCCACAGTTGAGAAGAAGAGGCCATGGATGTGGACATGTAGCTAGAACAGGACCAATTCTTTTGGCAATCACTAAAGCTCAGATCAGTTACTACCTGTGAAACTGCCCCTTAAGTTGGTAATAATGGGTGCCTGCTTTATAAGATGCAGGCTTTGCTTGAAATTATTTTCACCCCACGTTTGATTTTTATGAGGTTCTAGGTCATTAGTCATGCCTTGAAAGGAAGACAATGCCCAGAACCTGTCTCGAAACTAGAATCCAAAGATTTCAAGTCCAAACAATCTCAAGTAATGATAAAAGTATCTAATGCTCCAGAAGTGTGAGAGCCAGCCTAATACCGTCCATAGGTACCCACTCCCACTATTTATGTTTTTTCTGATGTCTAAATGACATTATCCTGTTTTTCAAATTGTTTTTTTCTTCCTTCTTTTTTATGCTATTCTTACATTGATGGTAAGCCATCAAGTCCACTCTCTACTTGGCACAAGGTAGTCACTAAGAGAAGTAAAGGAATCAGATGCTGCAAATGCTTTTCCTCTTAAAAACTTGCTGGCAATCTTTCTTTTTTCCCATTATCCTATCTCGTAGACCACACTGACAGTGCTGATTCTCGAACACGTGCAATTTTCAACAACTATTTCAACATCTACTGTACAGAAAGTATCAGAAGAGTAGTTTTAAAGTATCCTTAATTACCAAGTGGCTACAAGGGTTTAATACTGTCATTTAGTCGTAGGGATGCAGCATTTCAAATCTATGAAATCCAATGATATTTCTAACAAATGCTTGGTCCATAAAATTTTTATGGCCACTCATGGGTGTTTTATGTTGCTGTTGTTGTAGCTGACCTACTCTCAGATTTATTAATTGGAAAAGGTTTATTTTATCCTAAATAAGTTACGTCATTTTACAGTATTTGTGTTATGTTTAGAGGAAGTCAGATAGTTCTGTCTCATGTAAACAAGAAAAGCTCATCTTTCACAGAAAAAGCATAAATTAAGTTAATCAGAGACAATCTTATTTTATATGATTTCCCAGGGCTTTCAAATGGAAAACTGGTTGTCAGGTGTCTCCCTTCTAAAACAAGCCAATAGCAGTTTTACTGTAACCCCGTGGTTGTTCCCATCCTTGTGCACCTAACAAGCTCCCTCTTTGTTTTGTATCATGGGTTTTACCTGGCTGGCCTGAAGTTAAACTGTTGAATCTAAATCCCTCTCTGCACATAAGACTACAGGCCATTACAGTGCCGGCAACTGAAGCATCTTGCTAAGGGATGAGAGATTCAAGTAAGAACTTGAGTTTGAAATGCAAAGCACAATCGAGGATTATGATATAAGCTATGGACAAGAACCCCACATTTGCTGCAGCAGACCACCTTCTGACTGGTCATTACAGTGTCACCAACTGTGACAACATTACCATGTTTCCCATTGTATCAGCAGTAGTTTACACTTCTTTCCCAAAGATACAGCTGCACTGCAGTGCTGCAACCCCATGACCACAGTGGACACTCCTGCTAAAACTGAAGGCATAGATTACCCCTACCAGGCTTTCTGCTGAACATTTTCTGACATATGATTCCTTATATATCTACTGCTATATCAACAGAAATACTGACTGTGCCAACAAAATCTGCTACAGAGAAAACTCACAAAAATTGACCATCCATCATTAGAATCCATTATTTTGTAATGACATATTACATACATACTGTACAATTATAAACCAAAAAGGGTATTAAATGACATTATTAAGGTTGTAAAGTCAAGCATCTAGTACTTAGGAAATTTCAAAAGTAAAATTCCCTATGAAATTAAAACCCATTGCATGGCCCATATGCATATTACAATATGACTGAAACATACAGTAAGTTTTGTAGACTTATTTTATGTTTTACTGATTAATCCATTTATTTCAACTTTAAAATATTTGAAAAATAAACCCCCGTAAAATAGACATCCATATTTCCATTTAAGGCAGATATCAAATATAGAAAGTTTAATTCCAAACAAAATAAAATGAAAAACAGAATTTTTAATAGAGAGTGTCAAGCCACTTAAATAACAGGCAGACCAGATATGTTGAACTATAACACACACTTTACTACATTGTATATACATAGTAGATGATAAAGAATAGTGGTGACATCTATCAAAAAGAAAAGAACAATTTCTACAGCTATGGGGCTGCATGTTAAAAATTCAGAGTGTATTATATTCAAGTCTTTCTCAGTACATAAATTCTGTGAGGTAGAAGCTTGCCCAGCTATACATTTGTAAAAGCAACCAGAACTATAATCTTTGATTTTGAGAACACCAAACACTTTTCTCATACATATATTCCATAACATTAAAATACCATGTCATTCTAGTTTAATATTTTCATTTCTTTGCCTTCCTGCAGGATTTACCCTGAGTTAGTTCTCAATTTCGCATAAAGCCCTTTAAACTTTCACATCCCTGCTATACTGAATGTTAAGAAGATGCACTCACTGCCTCATTAATGAGTGGACTCCCTTAGCCCTGCATGCTAAAAGCAGTATTAGACCACAAGCCTGTCTTAACAAACATTAGTGTACCTAGGCACCTCTATCACACGCAAAATGGACAAGATACTTGGTATTTTGCAGTATCCTGTATTATCATCACTCATTCTGGAATTTGTTGATGAAAAGGTGGTTGAACATGGCTGAACAGCTAGGTTACAACATTTGCAATATCTTACTCATCTTCAACAATAATTGGAATTACCTATCTGTGATCAGTACATCAAATTAATATCTGCAATAAAATAGGGGTTGTCCACCATTTTAGCTACTGGAGGTTAGGTACACAAGAACTAATCTTTAGTGTGCTTTGACAGCAGTCCAGGACATTAATTTGTAAAGGATTTTAACCTGTTAGGGGCACAGCAATAATCTGGGAACTTAATTTTTGTGACTGTTAAATGCAAACTCCTTGAGGGAGAGGCTGCGCCTTCTGCCTTTGAGAAGGGTTTGCATAATGCAGGTACCACCACAACAAAGTAGTTTATATAAAGTACTGAAATAGAAACAGACCAGCAATTGAGCCAATACAACTATTAGGACCTCATACTTTCCAAGTCAACTTTGTTAAAGCTGGCTTTATTTAATAATCTTGTACAAAGTCTTTCCTTATTCATATCCACTTTTGACATTACAATAACATATGCCCATTACTGTTATTATCACTAGGATAGCTTAAATCCGTGACAGAGAAATGTTCATAACGAGCACAAACACACACATATTTTAGACAGAAGTACATTCACTTACTGGAGGCCAGAAGTCAGTGTGTTACCACTACTAATTTTTAACCTAATTTTTCCTGGAAGGTGAAAATTCCTTTAAAAAGCTGTTTTAACACTAAACAATAGAGATCTTAACAGACAAAGTATGGCCCATAACCATAAGTAGTATTTATGGTCTCCCTCATTAATCAAAGGGAGAATAAAAACATCTTCGTCTTTCAATCTTTGTGTGGCCAGTAATGAGTATTCTAAAGAGATGAAAATCCCCAAACCTGCAAACATTCTAAGGCATCAAAGTGAATAGAACCCATCTCATGCTGACAATTAAATATAATTCAAGACTGGGACATCTTTGTCCAAAGGAAGGACTCTATACTGGGGTATTACACTTCATGGTATGTTAGCTATTTTTATCAGAAGCTTTAAAAACAGCAAAACAAAAATCTTCCTTTCCCCTATTTATTTATATTTATACTATTAAAAAAATTTTTGAATATTAATATTATTTCAGAGCCTCACATTTCAGGTACACTGGTAGATGACTTGGGAGATGACAAGCTTTAAGATATCTAAGAGCACTATGCAGGACATGGTTTTCACTCTTTGAACTTTTTAACTTCTTTGATTTCCACTCCTCGCTATGGTCACATTCTCTGAAACTGATATATTCTGTGTGTAGTATAGTAATACTTCTTTTATATGCAACACTGAAAACCTTAGAATTATGCCATTTCCATTGGTACACGAGAATGCAGAGGCAGCCACTGTTTTTTATGCGTATTTTCTGCTGGACAGTGTAAGTTTTTGAAAAGGGGAAAACCAAAAGTGAAAGATTTCTAATAAACTATCAAATTCATTATAATGATATAAACAGGCAATATCTGCAATATTGTTAAATCTCTGAAAGCTTAATCATGTGGCCCATTACACTTACTCCACAATCTACACTCTTAAGGAGGTAAGTTCCTAAGAATTTGCCTAAGAAGGCAAGAATTATATTGACCTTAATGAACATAAATAAGACAAACTAAAGTCAGAAGGAAATAAAATGTATTCTATGTGTATTCTTGTTTGGCATTGTCTTTTCAGGAATTGGCATCTGTGCTGAGAGTGGAGGAAAGAAGGGAAGGTCATTTCTCAAAAATCCCTTTGCAAATCCACCACATAGGCAGAGCTTATTTTGCAGGTCACCTAAGTAAATGTTGCTTAGGGTAAGTACCATTCCTATTAACAGCTGATGTTTCTCAGAAAATCACAAACRCTGATGGACACTGTAAGGCTGCTTACGCTTCACTCCACCTGGAATGTGGAAAGAAAATAGAGGATACAGCACTAGCTCCCAATTGCTAATTTTTGTAGAACCAAAGAGAGATGTCAGTTCAGTTAATTGCGCAGAAAAGTTGATCTTCCCTCTCCTTTCTCCCCATGAATAACAGAAGAGTAAACAATATTGATATTTAAACCATCATCATTGGGCATCTGAATTAACACCTCACAGAGACAAACAGACCAGATCACACCTCTCAAATCTACTGTGCTAAAGACACCTCTGTAGACATCCCTGTATCAGTTACGCTTGTTAATAATTCTGAGGCACAATAAAAGCTAACAACTTATTTTTTCATAATAAAAGCTAAGACAGTGAAGAACAAGAAAACAGTTGAAAAAGTATGTTATAGTACTACACACCAATATTGTTTAAACTCTGATTAGCACAAAATCTGTTCCTTTCACTACAGCAGAATTATTTTTGTCCCTTTTTATGCTTTTGTCCCCAAGGTTTCTTCAGTTGCAGCTCTGTATGGACTATGGACAAACAGTTACTTTTTAAATTGGTGGCCACTGTAAGCAGTACTTTTTACAAGAACTAACCAATAATTTGGAGGCTGGGGAATAATCTTATTCCCACAGCTGCTTGCTCTGTGGGTTTAATCGGACCTCACCCAAACATTCCAGCAGCTATTACTTGATTGTATGGTGCTTAGCTAACTATTCCATCTTTCAAATACATCCTCATATTAGTAATTAGAATCAACATATATTTGATAATAGTAAATATTGTAAATCAATAATACGCAAACACTTAAGCAATTCTGGCTATGTCTACATGGTATAATGCTATGTTTTGCATTCAGTGAATTTGCAAACCCAGAGCAAGCTTTGCTGCTGAAGGCAGCGCAAGTATATCATAAAGGTGTTCTGCTAGGGAAACTGGTTGTACCAAGAAGCAAAGCATACTGGGTCTGGTGGGGTGTCACACTTAACTCAGAGTTAGCTGAGGTTTCTCTGTACAGCACTGTACTGTATGATACAAATACATCCTGAAATGTATAAATGAATCAGGTGCATAGTGCTGAACTTGCACAATTTAAAGCAAAGATTTTTTTCTGACACTTTTTTTTTGTTGCTGTTTTGTGGGCAGCAAGCCTTCCTAAGGATCTTCAATTTACCTCAAGTTCCTAGGCCCTTCCTGTAAAGAAAACAAATGTTTGCAGATTACATGCAAGTTTTCCAGATCTATGGGCGTGATCTGGCTTTAGCAATCCAGTCTCTTCCCTCTGACAGCATAGTCTCTACCTCGACATTCCTAGGTTTTGTTGGCATTTCGGATTTTGAAGTGTGCTACATAGCTAGCTCTTCTTCCTCTCTCTCTCTCAATTAAATCTGACTCTTCACCTGTTTCCCATTTCATATTCCCAGAGACGTAAAATTGTAAAAAATTAGTTCTTATTTATACCCAATAACATTCTCAGTTGAAGAGCTTCTACTGGAGTCACATTTGCTTGAAAGACATTAAGCCCCCTTGAAACTGTCAGCCATACATATTATCTCCTTTTAATTTCCAATTTTTTTTATCACAAACCTTTCTCTTCGCTATGGGACTGTGTAGATTACACAGTAGGTGCTCTAAATAGAAGTGCTCCAAGATTCTTAAATCTCTAGCTCTATTTTAATTGTATTTAAAAGCTGATCAACTTTGTAGAGTTTTAGTAAAAAGGAGTGAAACAACTATTTCCCATGTTACCTGGCCCTTTAAATTCTGTGTACTGTTCTTTTAAACACATAATGCTGACTGCGAACTATACTCTCTGCTCCTATCATTTTTTTTCTCCACAGTCTTAAGTGGGGTCATCTCCCTTATCACCAGGGAATCAATGCCAGGTTACTGTACCACCAATTTAATTGAGGAGAGGTCTGCTTAAAGCATCTCACATTTAGCATCGAGTGTAATGGGATTCTGCCTCCTCCTGAACTGTGGCGGCAGGGCGTTACCCAGGTGAAGGCCTTCCCCAGGGCCCGGCCAGCCTCCACCCCAAACTGTGCAGCGCTCAAGTCCATAACTCAGGGTGTCTTCGCTAATCAGCGCTGTCAAAGGCAGTCCAAGAGACGGAGGTGGCTTCCAAGATAAACACTGCCTTGTCCTTTCAAAATTTTAAATAGGATTTGGCAATTTTACCATACATATAACTTCCAGGGCATTACACTCATTTTACAAAGGCTACTATGGAAAAAGAAAAAAGAGAAGTGCCCAGCTTCCTAGAGACAACAAATGTGAATGATCGGTCATTACGGCTATGCACGAGTTCTTTTTTAATAACATGTTAAATGCAAAGCTCTTTCCAAAGATGTAGTGTAGTAATCCTGACTACTGTAGCCCTTAATATATTTTTGGAAGTACTTCTGTAGGAAGGACTTCTGTAGGAAAAAAGAGGACATTCCACTTCTACTATCGTCCCTCTCTGGATCCAATATTTTTGAAAAAAAACATAGATAAAGCTGTGTATTGTTTCAGTCTCCTTTGTGACAGCAGTAGACATCAATAAGAGCTTTTGAAGAGTGACAGCTTCAGAAGACAGTGAGAGGAATATCATGGTTTTATTTGCATTACCAGGATTCTCTGGGATGTTAGGGTTTTGTGAGCCTTTTTCCTTATAAGTAATCTTATCAGCCCTAACTGATAGTGCTACAAGATACAATCACCTTCACAGTTCTATGCAGTGATATATACATACATTGCATGAAGCAAATACACCCTCCCACCTAAGAAGGCAAAAATATAAACAACTACAGAAAGAACAGGATCATCAATAGAAACAGACATTTGCAAAGAAAACACAAACAGAAGGATATATACAGTATTTTTGATTCCTAATACAGCTAAAATAACTTCCATCAAGACCAATTTTCCCTCTTCAATGACAAAACATGAATAAAATTCAAAAAACATACTTCAAAACACTGCCTGCTAGCCCCTGAGAATTGAACACTGATAATCTTTCTTTCAGGTGCTGCACATTATCCGATCAACACAACACAAACTGATTTCCATAAGAAATTCTAGCCTCATCATGCAACCTTTGTATTAATTTAAAAAATAGTCCTTGATTTTGAAATAAAGTTGAAAGTACAGTGTCAGAACAAAGTGAAAGAGGTATCATTAGCCTTCAAATGTGACAAATAAGAAAGACACAAACAAGTGTCAGGATAATTAAAAAGGCATTGTTCACTTTTTAGAAGAAAAAAAATGAATTGCACAAGAAATATTAAGCTAACAAAGAAAGAGCAAATATGAGTAGAAAAAATGACAGTTATCTGCAAAATTCATAAATGTGTCTTTTGTATAACCGTAATGATCATATTTTATGCTGTCATATTACATTTAATTGCTCACTCTGGTACTTTTCTTCATAGAAGCCATCAGTACCCCACAGAGCCAGATGCTGAATTGCAAAAAAACATACTGTGACCACAGACTTATAGGAAAGTAAGTTTGCTGAGCTGTGGTGTATGACAAGTTAATTTTTGCAATTATACTTTTTCCAAGAATAAATGAAACTGCAGGTCATTACTATTCTGTATCATTAAAAGAGGAGGAAAATGCTCTTGATCATAAAGGCCTCAAACTCATTTTATCATTACTTTGACATATGAAAGCAACTTTTCAAGCTGCTTTTCCTCAAAATGACTTAATGAAATAAGCACCGCCTCAGCTGAAGTATGTAAACATCTTGGTACATTAAGATGCACATAACTAGAGAATATTGTTATTATTACACAATACATTAAGAAGCACATAACTAGAGAATACTGTTATTATTACATAACACTAATGCTATGCTTTGCAGAAAAGAAATGTTATACGGGGTATGCTTACTCCCAGCTATTAGCTCTGCTAAATTACATCATATGTAAAAGTATTGAAGAGATACAATTGCTCAGTTGTCATGCAGACTGAAATCATTCCCTGGTCATTCATCTTCCAACGAGACGTTACATGTTAAAAATGTTCAAAAAAAATTAAGCATAAGCAATGTCCATCACTGTCAAATTATCTGTGCAATCAAACAACATGAGAGCAGATATCATTATGGAACATGTGTGTTTTCCGTATCTGTGCATACACCATCTGAAGCAAGACATTTAGAACTCAGAGTTGTGCAGTTCTTTGAATTTCAAAATATTTACTGTACATGGAGAACTCAGTACTTTCCATAACATTCGTTCTCATAAAAGGCCTTTTCATCTTCTGCACAATTGCTTTACTTTCCCATCACCAAATACAAACTAAAACGGTGGAGTTGGCAGAAGAAGAGATTCTGCTTTCCAGCTGAAGATAAGAATATATCCATTAATACAAAAGAAGGAGGGGAAAATGTTCCTAATGTCATTGCATGTGTTTGCAATAAATGTCAAGAACCTTTCAAAATTTGAATATGGAGCTGACAAAAGACATCAGGTTGACACTCAGAGAGCTGGAAATCCTCAGTTTGCCCTGTTGAACAAGTGAATACAATGACCCCCAATCTGAAAAAAACAGTTTTTAGAAATCTTCTCTTCCAACCCGTTCAATCCTTATTAGTATGAGTAAGTCAGATATATCCTTTATTAGTTCATCCTTTAACATACCTCTTGAATTAAGGGTGGTTTGTTACTTTGGTTCTCTTTTCTTAGAATGAGAGAGCAGGGACCAGTAGACAGGTAGTGGAATAAACTGTCCACTAAATAGTTTCAACAGAGATTCTCAAATTCATGGAACCAAACACTGACAGAATCAGACTGACTTCCTAAAACAGGCTGCATATAACTTAGTGCTTTATTCTTGTCCAGGTTCTAGCGCTGTCTTTCCAAACAAGAAACTTAACTATGCTGAAACTACTTATAAATGTTGTATTTTAATAATTAGGACCACCTCTCCTCATTCCCCATTTGAGCCCCTTGCTTGGTAACAGGGGCCCCCTATGCACAAGATTTCCTCTCCACAGACAATTTTTACAAACACATAACAAGCCTCTAAACACACTTGCTATCAAAAAAAATGAATACTGCAAACACTGGACATACTGTTTTGTATCTTAGCATACCAAGATATATTTTTGCTTCAAGGAGGTGTTTTTGCCTGGAAAAAAAAATAGAACAGGAAAAAAAATGAATGGTTTGAACTGCATTACCATTGCATACCAGTCTTTTATAGAAATGAAACACCATCCAATTAATTCTCTGCAGTTACAAAATACTTAGGAGGAGGCTGTCCATAGGCAGACAGGGAACTGAACAGCTTTTAAAATCTCCAGCCCCACAATTTTAATCTCAATGCATCCTATTTGCAAACAAATCATTGTTAAGGAGATAAAACTTTACCTTTGTGAATAAAAGAATAATAATAAAATATAATCAAAGTACTCAGTAAAGAATACATGTCCTGCCCTGGACTACCAATTACTTAGGCAAAAATTTAAATATGCGGAATAGAACTTCTTTCAAATGCTTTTTGTTCAGTGTTTTAAAATCATGACCATTTATAGGACAAGGAGTAATAAGCTTTCCTTTCCCACAAGTAGAAAAAAAATCACAAGACAGAGGCACTCCACTATTTTTAATCTAACAAGCTTTATCAGAATTACTGTGACAATCAGCTTGAGACATTCCAAATTTATTTTAAAAAATAAAAGAAAAACAAAGAACAAGAAAGCAGAAGTCTGCAGGAAATCCATTTGCACATTAACCAACAACAGGTTAGCACTTGTCTAACCTAACAATACTGAAAGGTAACATTCACAGCTAGATTTGTTCCCTTTCTGTCTGGAAGGCAGTATTTAGGAAAATAGTAAGAACCTGAAACATAGTTGTTGTGAGGTTACTTATATAAGCAAGATGTGGTAAAATAATCAGGTCTATGGGGGCAGACCTTCATAAACTTGTGAAAGCTAGCAGAGCTCAATATACAGACATAGGATTAACTATGCAGAACAATTCATAGATTCAGTGGCTGAAGKACTAAAACCTACATACTTTCCCCCTCTTTTACTGTCAGCTTTCATCTGTATTCATCTATTTTAAATGTAAAACTATTTTTGCATATATCACAATATACATAAATTATGTTATATACATGACTAGAAGAGAAAGTGTTATCCTAAAAGAGATTACTTGTTTTCTTTTTTTTGCACACCTTTTCCAACTGCTTTTCACCTTCAAACATAAGGCAACAATTTCTGACAACTAATGAGCTAATTTTAAGTAAAACATTGTTAAAGCTGTTAATCACAATATAAATTAAAACCACTGTACAGCAGTCAATACATGATTAGAAGCAAAATTAAAGCATTTAAAATATATACTTTTTACCACATAATACAAATATTTAAAAAAAGGAGCAGATGCTCTTTAAAAACCGAAAGGATGCTCTTTAAAAAGATTAAAAAAAAAAAAAAAAGATGCTCTTTAAAACTGAAATATGAATTTTTCATATCTGGTACACAATTTACCATCACAGGCCCTTCGGTGCTACAAAAGTATTAGTATAGCTATTAACTATTTAATTCTTTAGCTGACACTGTTTTAGAGAAGGGATTTAAATAATTTACTTCTACATTCTACTGTTTAAATTTTGCTGCTAGGAATACGTGCAACAAAGTTGTAGAAAAAAAACACATGATGCTTGTTGATAGTGATATAAGACAGGATTATTATAAAAACCAATTATATCTTTTCATTCTCTTTTGCTTAATTAAAGCAAGAAGAATCACTATCTTTCTCAGCAGTAATCATGTGGAAGCTGTATAGCACAGATACAGTAATTAACTTAACCTTATCACTTAACTCTATTGGGTCATTCAAGTGAGGCACAGTATCAAAGCTCAGAATCAATGCTGTAAAGCTAACATCTTCAAGCAGTTCAGAGATTGAATAATGCCATCTGTAAATGGACAGTCTTTGTTCCTGCTTAGCTATGCTGGATAAATGTTCCAGCTCATAACTTTAATATGGCAGCTTAACCATTTAATCATTGTACATTAAYACATTATCAATATTGTGAACATGTAAGTACAGAATTACTTGTCAAAGTAATCAGATATTACCGATTTTTGTGCATAAATATGATACAAGTGGGATTTTGTCTTAATTATACATTTTCACGAAGGAAGATATAGTCTACATTTTTTAAGAGAGATTGAAAAGAATGATCACTTCTAAACATAAATTTATTTTACCTTTACCTAAATGCTCTCCATTTGCTTTGTTAAGTTAACCAAGTGTGCAAAGTTTAGTGCATTGTAGCTATACAGGGGATGATACTTGGGCATCTGGGGGATTTTCATAACTGAAGACTTGTGCTGTATCACAACAAATTAAGCATAATTAAACACTCTGTTCAGTGTCTATTGTTAATTGCAGCAGCTAATTTGATGCTTAGTGTTATGTTCCAAACTCTTTCTGAGCACACAGAATTTTTCAGTTAAGTTTGTATGTTTGTTTATAGCCCTAAACTAGTTTTTTTCGTTCTTGCTAGATCCATTTTAGTTCATTTCTTGCTTTCATTAAATAAACGCAAATTCTCTTGCCAAGGCAGTATTCTGAGGTCCTTCACTTTCACCAAGTCAGACACTAAATCATAGGGGACGATTATCAGCAAATTCTCTCCGACAGGCCCTAAGCCTGCTGAGGTAATGCAGCTGACAAACTTTGATGCGCCATGCCCGTGCACATTATGTTCACGTAGTGTGTACATCTGGGCACCCTTTATGGCGATGCAGTGAACAGCCAATCATTTATTCCACTCTAATTAGCACACATGTAAATCCTCACCATCAAGCTACTCACAGGGTTACCGTTGTGGCAGCCATACAGCAAGCTGGCAGGACATGGGAAGAAAGTACAAGAAGCAACTATTGGGTTTGATTTGAACCTGCCRTCACGCCACGGCAGGTCCCCCCAGTCCTGACTGTAACCAGCTCTCCTCTTCAAAACCCATCACGGAGCTACACAAGAAAAAGGTCATCGGGCAGACTGCCGCTTTGATTCTTTACAAGCTTTGGGAGCGCACCTGAAGCGACGCACGTCTCCTATAGCTTACAGCGCCATAGCTGTCGCAGGCAAAAGTCAGGCTTCACTTTAAAACACGCTGTGCAGCACGGAATACACACTACCTTAAAGAAGCACTGTCCACCTCAATATTTTAGACCTTGTTGCGTCGCCAGGAAACTATCTGCCAGGTGTCAGCATCCCTTTTCTTCCTTACAAACCCAGGTGCCTCCACAGCAACTCTTTCATTTTGAAATAAATAACAAACACCTTCAAAATGATGGTTTCAGGTACTTGGAAAAACTACGAACACCGTTTTATATTGTGTAACTCCAAGGAATACTGTATGTTTTGAAATGCTTAACATGGCTAGCTCCCATTCCCTAACACCGAAGCAAGCCAATAAATAAAACCACCCTACAGTGCTATTTAATACTGAATTACAAAATGATTATTTCAAATAACGGGATTTGCAATTACAAGTTTACTGTCAAGGATACAAAAGTAAGCTTAATAAAAATATTTCTCAAAACAGAAAGTATGTCTTTTTAGAACAAAAATCTAATTAAGTCTTTTACCTTTGTGTTTTCAGTACTTACTGCAGGAAAAAAAAAAGTAGAATTACGTTTAGAAGTAGGATTTAGCAACACTGATTTACATTTTTATTCAATGGACTATAAGGATAGAAAGACATGTTCACTAAATAAATCTCCAAACTTTTTGTACTTATGTGTATATGTACTCACCATTTATCTTCATTTGCATTTAAGTAAATACATTTATAAATTGATTTGTTATACTATACAAATTAATGAAGCAACCAGCTATGAGTAGTTTGGCATCAGTTCATTTTTCAAGCAACTTTTCAATAAAATACCACTACATATAATTATTCTTATAAAATTATATGGAAAACCAAAACAGAGGGACAGAAAGTGAAATGAAATTGTGGTGGTCTTTCTCCAGATGAACTGGAACAAAAACAGTAGGGTGACAAAAATCTGTTCATGAATTAAGTTGAGTCATATTTTTAATGAAGCTTTATAAGCAAACAAAAAGTTAAAATGTGATTATCTTCCCTACAGTAGCACCAAAACAGGACATAAACATAGGACATACCAGTAAAACACCGTATGCCTACCAAAAAACAAACAAGCAAGCAAACTTATCTTGTGAAACATTCAGCTTGTGTAAACAGAAACATATTATTTAAAAAATATATGTATTATTAAAAAAAAAAAAGTTCCTCACTTTATTCAAAAAAGTGCTTTAACTATGGTGGGGCAAAACAAACAAACAAAAAAACCCAAACTGTTTCTTTTCAAACTGCGAGATATCATTATGCTTTAGAGCTGAAACATATCAAATAATAAAAAAAGTGGGTACTCTAGGAGCAACAAGAGCAAGCTGTCACTGCCGGCAGCACGCAGGCCTGCGGTCGAGGGTGAAAGAAAGTTCCGGAACCAGCTGCCTGTGGGCTGGTACAGCGCCACTGCCCCCGTCACCCCACATTCGGCAAACGTGAAGACACGCGTGCGAGTTTACGTGCATTCTGGTATCTTTTTTTTATTTCCTGATGGTTTTTAAACCTCCAGTCCATACAAAAAAAAAAAAAATTGAGTCTGGAGTGTTCCTTCCACAGATTTCAGTCAGATTTGTAGGACACAGCCGCAAAGACCAGAAAGGTAACTACGAAGACCCCCACCCCCATAAATGAATTTTTAGGGATTCTTACCTAAATATTCTCTTCTGGGAACCGTAAGACAACTTTCAATAGGAAAAAAAAAATTACAGAAAATTGTCAATACTGCAAACCGAGGAATCAAAATACGAAATAGTTTTTACTATTAGGCGGTTTTTACGAAGCACAGGAAAAGCGGGGGGGAGTTCAGTGCCAGGCTGTTGCCCACGGGCAGGCGGGAGGCAATGCCCCCTCCCCTCGTGCTTCTGCCAACGGCCCCGGGATTTTAGGAGGAGAGGCCAGTGGCGGCGGCGGCTGAAACCGCCTGCAAGTGGGCTCCAGTCAGCAGCCGGGCACCTACCGGCGGACAGGAGAGAGGGGTGCGTGGAAAAGCTGGGGCCCAGCAAAGGGGCTGCGACCCATCAGCACAGTGCACCACAGGGAGGCCTCAGAGCTAGCGCAACCACAGCCAAAAATACGTTAATGTATTCCTGACAGCTGATTATCACACTTTTCCCAAAGGCAAGGAAGGTCGGATACTGACTCATGTGTAAATTACTGGATAAAATCACAACAGAGTTAGTTCGTGGCTGCCCGGCATATCCAACGAGAACTTAAAGACGGCAAATTCGGTTTAGTAAAGGACAAAGGACAGAGAAATACTGCCAATACCAGTTCCTTGACAATGACGCATACGTAAATGAAGAAATACATAATGATCTTATATTCTCCTTTTCCTGGTCTGTCTATAGACTTTCAGGATCTGTTTGATGCAAGAGGGTTTTTCCTTTCTTTGTTATCACAGCATGAAAGACTATCATCTGTGTATAATGCAATGAAACTTTGAACATATAGTTGCAACCTGTTCCAAACTCATTAAGCATCCCCTTTGATCTGTTAATGAAGCAAACAGAGCAACAGATAATCTGATCTAATATTAAATATTTTTGTTCCACTTTTTAATTTTCATACTGTTTTCTTTCTTGATAAACAAACCTGTATGCACAGACACATTTTTCTCTTATTTTGTGCCATCATTTAAGATGTAATTTAACTGGGCAACTAAAATAGCTCTGTGGTTTAGTCACTGAGTTTGAACACTGGTGCTTTACCACTTTTCTCCTTAATATACAGAAAATGCTTAAAAGCTATACATTGGGCATTTTGAACAAGTCTTAACTATGAGACCCACTTGTCTCACCAAATTATATACTGGTGGATAGCCTTCAATTCTCTGATAGTATAATAAGAAAAACAGAACAGCAGTTACATCACATCATCAGATCCCAAAAATTCAACAACCAAATCAGAAAGGCAGAAATGCCCCTATGTCATCTGCACGTCACTTAACTGCTCCACTGTCAGCAAGCTGACTTGCCCAGTACTATAGTTGGGTCAACATGATTGCTCTGCAGCCTTCAAAAACATGACCTTTTTGTCACATTTAAATCAGAGAAAATTATTCTAGCAGTATATATGGTTCCTGCAAGGCCACACGTTTGAAAGACAGCTCTAGTCACCTTAATACAAAGATATTAAAGAAGTATAAAATGAATATAAGAATGTCATCCAGAATGACAGAGAATTCTGGGAACTTCCACAAATTAAATAAAATATGGTAGGCCTCTTCTTTCCTTAGGAAAAATAAATCCTCAGTGAGGAATAAAAATTATGAAGGGAACTGACACAATCTATGTAGGTGGCTAACTCAACTCATCTCAAATACAAAGGCAAGGAAAGCTCACCTTAAGTTATAAAAGGCAAAGGTGATCAGTCGAGAAGGGCAAATATGTAGAACTCTAATTAGAGAATAAACAATATATAAAATAAACTGCCAAAGATGAAATTAAAGCAGCTGAAATACTTTTTTTTTTTTAATGAGACAAGACATTGGTCCACCATTAATTTTTAGTAGCAATTTATCTATCAAAAATAACAGCTTTTAATATTTGTACTGAGTTTTTTTACTACTCTTTCCCATGACTTAAAAAGGGAATTGTAAGCAGTTTCTTAAAATAACAAAAATATATAGTTTTGTTTTTTCTTTAAATATGTTTCCATCACTTTAATGGCTTAGAAGACTGATGTGTTCTACACATTCTTGCCTCTTGAACCTATGTAAACCAGCATGTGCTAGAAGAGATCTTATCGGCTGTCAACAGGGTCTGTCTGTTTAAATTAAAGACACAGAAGGGAAAATCAGTGTTTTGTGAAGTCTAGTGAGTAATAAAATTTTGTGGTGGCAATGACATTTTGTGTACTAAAATCTACCTGTCATTTCCACTAGACACCCTTTTTGATGCTTCCTGGATTTCACTGTAGTATTTTAGTACTCTACAGAACAATTGGAGCCAATCCATCCAAAATATTTAAGTAGATAAATCCCAATATTATCTGCAAGGCCCGTAAGTGAAAAAATCCTAGTGTTCATTGACGTTTCTAAATTCTGCAAATTCACTATGTTCAAGTGTTGACTTGAAATTACTGATTACTGCTTTCTGTAAACCATTTTGAGATTATCTGAGATGAAATGGCTTGTATTATAGCAAGCAAGATTTTGCTATACACATACCTCAGGTGGTTCTACCTGCCAAAATTAGGGCCCTGGCTTAGCCAAAGCATTCACCAACATGAGACAGGAGATAAAGACATGCATTTGCAAATARTGCAAAGTATGTTGCAAATGACCCACAGAGACCATATAATGCAAAAGAAGAGTGATCATTCCAGAACGTGCGACTAAAGGACTGAGAGATTACTTTATATAAAGCTGTGTTAGCTGACTGTTCACGAAAAACATTTTTCTATTCATAATTCTCAAGGTTCTACTTAAAAACTAACATCCACTTTCTGGATCACAATAGCTGTATCTATTCTTCCTCTCTTATATTTCAGTTCAGTGTTTGATAACAGCTAAAGGAAAGGTGGGATGGTTATCTTCAAGGATCGCAATGTTACCTTTGCTACCCATCACACAGACCCTGGAAAGCCACAGAATGCCAGGCAGAATTCTCCTGTGCCACGTGTCTTTTTTCAGAGGCTAAATATGAAAACGACACGGAACATCAGTCAAAGACTTGACATGCTCATGCACCTCGGACTACAGACTCATCTCCCCCATTGCCTTTTTTCCCCATCGCCTCTACTCTTCCTGTTTCAACCATTCATGTGATTTCACTGTCTGTTATGGCTATCTCCTTATATACAGTGCCTGTAGGCACTAATTTTATTTAACGTACTATATGCTTGACACTCCGCATGGTGTTAATGAGTTGCCAGCTGCCTGTTGTGATACACGAAGTAACCTCAAATCCAGTGTCACCTTTACTCCTGCACTAGTTAGGTTTTCTATTGTGACACATAAATGTCAACTGGTATGATCAGAAGTAAACAGCCATGACAGACAGGAAAAAAGGAACTGACAGCTGAAGGTGATGATATCCATTAGGCTTCTACAGCTGCCACCTCCTGGGGAGACTGCTGAAGGATTTGAAATGTGGCACAGAGCTCCTGGCTAACATGGCTCTATCACAAAGCATGTGCTTACCTTCAAAATACCTGGCCTTCCACCTAACCATCTGGCTTGTTACCATCCAAATAAATCCACTTAAATTCACAGGAAGGGAAAAGCCATGATGGAACTCTGAAATGTATAAAAAGAGCAGAAACATTAGCCAATCGGCCCTATGATTCCTGAACAGTTGCTGTGGGGGCATGCCATCACCTTACTCATTTAACCATGGTCATAACAAAAAAGAGCTTCCCAAACAGACAGAGTTTAAGATTTCAGTTCAATTAAGATGAATCTTGAGATACCCATCAAGAGTGGTTAGGAAGATTATATTCAAACCAGCCTTTATTTGCGTTTCACTCTTTGCGATAATAGATTAAACACTTTGTTTTGCTGGAGAGAGAACTTTTAACTGATAAAAGAAGAAGATAGAAAATTCATCTTGGGGTAGATAGCAAGCCAGTTTCCTTACAACTGACTCTGATGGACTTCAACTTGCGCAAATCAGCCAAAACCTGTATTTGAAGTGCAAGGGGATGATTGAGGAAATCTGATGCCTCTCAGTGAGGGTAAAGCCGCAGCAGACACTGGTGCCGTGCTCTCTCTCCCCCACACCTCTCTAACACGTTCACAGGAATGTCAGGGCACAAGGCAATTCTCAGATGGCATATGTACCTCTAGGCTGCTGTAATTTATGCCAGGGCTAACACGGCTCAACCCAGAAAATTAGAGAGCTGTAACTGCTTCCATGAATTCCCATCCCCCACACCAAGAGCAGTATTTTTCCTTATAAGCAGCTCAGTTAATTGCCTTTATTATACACAATATTCATTTCTTAGATTTCTATCACCAGTAGAGCTATTATAAATTATTTAGCTGCACTCTTCAGGCTTTTATCCTAGTATTGATTTTATTTTTTAATGCAAACTTTTAAATTACAGTGACAGAGAAACACCTACTTATATAGCTACAAAGGCTATATATTATATATTATCTTCAGCACCTATCTGTATTTTTCTTTTAGGCTAAATTAGCAAGAACTAATTCTGAAAAATACAGATAGGTGCTGAAGATAATATCTGATATGAAACTGTAAAAGTTATTTTATGTAATGTTAAAATATGAGATAATACAAATGTAAAGGTAGTTCCACTTTCCAGTATAAAGCAATAATAAAGTATTAGATGCTAGCTTCGTAATTAAATTAATCAGATGTTTGGGGTTTTTTCCCCCTACAACTTTCCTTCAGTCATTTATGCTTTACTCAGCGTGAAGAATGCAATTATGAAAAACACCAGTAGATACTACTGGATATTCCTCCCTATGTTTGTGTTATAGTAAAATATATAGTATTTTACAGCATATCTAGTATTTTGCCATTGCCATATTCTAGATGTATAGGCACATCCCCACATTTGGTACAGAAACATTTTACTGTGCCTCTGATACAGAGACTTAGGGAATACCTTCTTTAAAACTGCTAAGAATTTAAAAGTGTCCTTATATTGATCTCTCTTAATATATGCACACAGCTACAGTGTGCAGAATCTCAGCATTTGCAATTCGTTGAAGGCAATTTTGGTAAGCAAATAAACCTTGGAATTCCATGGAATTAGAGCAATAGGTTAAACTGTAATTTTTGTCAATGAGTCCATTTTTACTCTATTGATTTGCACAAGGTGATGTGATGCACTGATTTGAATCTTATATGCAGATGAAAAAAATTTCATTAATTGAAAAATAATTGGATTCCTCCCATTTTATAAGATTCCTTTACATTATCAAAGTTTTAATCTCTGATGAGTTTTACAAACCCTACAGACCTAAAATCACTGACATGTATCTTAATTCAGACATGCTGAGTACTTCAAGATGCAGAATTCCAAAATAGCAGACTATACAGTCTGCAATGCAAACATGAAACAAAAGTTAAAATGTTAGCATTTTCTTTGCATATATTGTAGCATATTAATTGTTGGTTTTAGTAATGTAGCTTATTAGTTTTGCATAATTTAAGTTTTAATTCATCGTTTAATTTTTAATTAAGTAGTCTCTTTCAAAATGAGCTTTCTGCTCAGATTTTAGTTAGATGCTAAACATGCTATGCATAAAAGCAGTGGCAAGAATGTAATGTTTAGTTTATATTTCTGTATCATTTCAGACCTGAAGGTAACCAGTTTTTCAGAGTATAAACTAAAATAACAGCATATGTCATATATAATGCATATAATATGTCATATAATGTTTAAATAATTAAAACCCACTGATTATATTTGAAAAACTACTGGGCAGATTCCTATATAGCAAACAGAAGCCATCTATTTTTTTTTTAATATAGATTTTGCTACAGCTTCTTCACAAATCCTTCAATTTTCCTAGAGCAAGGACACTGGATTTTTCTGGTTTAAGTTCCTATAGAACATGGCAAACCATGCAATTTCAAATATGGGCAAAAAGAATAAGCACTGAGGAAGAGTTACATTCATTTTTGCACATGAAAATGAAGTTTAAGAGCAGACAAAAACAATTTAAACTTGCAAAAGAATAAAATTTGGTAGGAATTCTCATTATGTATGAAACCAGCCTGAACATTTTAAGCTTATTTACTGATCTTTAAAAAATCTTTGAAGAAGTAGTCTTGTGTCTGCTACAAGACCTGTGGCTTACTGGAAAACTTGTGAAATTACATTATGAATTGGAAATGAAAGTTTTAACTGATATTGGTATGTTGAAAAAGTCTTGTTTTAAAAACACATCTGTCCATTCAATAAAATCTTGAGTGCTCCCAGAATTTCTCAGTCCCACAGTAGTCTTCCTTCCAGGTAAAGGAAGGCCAACATCAACATACCTGACAATCCTAAAGGCAAAAAAACAAAACTAAAGCACTACATAGGCTTTTTGTACACATGAAAATGAAAGAAAGAAAGAAAGAAAAAGAAAGAAAGAAAGAAAGAAAAAGAAAGAAAGAAAGAAAGAAAGAAAGAAAGAAAGAAAGAAAGAAAGAAAACAAACAGTGCAATCCTAAGTTTCATTCACTTTGCAAATCAATATTGGTTTACTTACAGGTTTTGTACCAGAACTACTTCAGTTACAGCTAAGACCTCTAAATTTTTTTTTAACCTGCAAATAGTAACATGTCATGTCTACAAAGTGTCTGTAGATAGAAAAGTACCATCCCACGGAGCAAGATTCATAAACAAACACATACACACACAGTATCTCCATACCCAAGAGATGAACATATTTTTGATAACCAATGGTCCAAACTAAGTTTAAACTGGTGTGAAGTAAAACATCGGCAATTTACTCAAATTCTATTTATGCTACATAACTCCAGTCCTCCTCAAAACATTTACTAAGTCTCTAAGTTGTTCTTTTTCAGTATGGTTCCCAATCTACGTATGGTAGCCCCAGGGGCTATGGTAAGTGGCCCATAACTGATTCACAGAACCTCATTAAACCTTATTAAGCAGTACTGTTTGCCAACTCATCAGTGCTATATGGCTAGACTGGTGTTATGTGAGAAGATCTGAGGACTGACAGACATCAGTTGTTACAAAATGCTTGAGAACTACCACTGAAATAATGTTTTACTCTGCTCCTGCACTTCTCACTGGAAGGCTTCAAACCATTTAAAAAGGTTTAAATCTTCAGCCGCTGTTAGATTCCACTGAAGTTGATTGAAAATGAAGATAAAGTTTATCATTTTGGACTTAAAGCCAAATAAAGTGCTATAGAAAGGGTAAGATAGCATAGTCCTTGTCCCAATTCTCCAATGGTGATAGCTCCAAATAGTATCCTCCACTTATTTACTTCTGAACACAATCAATATTCCCATTTATTTCAGAATTACCAAAACTGCAGTCTTGACAGAAAAATTGTCACGATCAAAAATTCCATTCACAGTGTATTTCAGTATTTCAGAAACAGTATGAACAAAAACTGCAAGTGTCCATATTTCAGGAAGATGACTTAAAAATATCACTTAGGAAAAGGGGGCGGGGGGGGAAGCTAATGAAACAAACTGAAGACATTTTTCATCTTTCGTAAATTAAGTAGGAGCAGCTGGCTAACTCAGTTCTGGGAGAATCTTTAGCTTCATGGTTGAGGGAAGACTGAGTAAACCTCACATTTACAGTCTCTAAACCTTGGAGTTTATTTTACAACTACATGTTTAGTAGTTGGATGAAATGTAGTAAAATTCATCCTCAGAGAAGAATCACATTTGGGATCCACTACATAATCTCTGATTTCCTTGCTTCCCAAAAGGAAATTAGCTTTTGATGGTGTTCCTGCTAGGAGGGTGAGAAYTCTGACAGCCACATTCTGCACAGGAGCACCTACAGCTCATGTTTCAGCGGCACAGAGAACTGAAGGCCCTGGAGTCTGTAAACTCAGAAAAATTGTCTTTATAAAGCTGCCGTGGAGTCATAGTCCCTGAAAATTTGCCAGGTAAAAAGGTAAGGGAACAAATCAGAAGTTCGCACTTCACTAGAATGTGTCATTTCATTCTAGAATGTGTCAATTCACATTCTTATGTGAATATATAAGTGTGTGTGTGTGTGTGTGAGAAAAAATTATATGTATGTATACACATTCTCTCTATATATAGATAGATAGGTACACCTGGATTTCTACAGTAAGTGAGAAGTACCTAAACCTTGCCTGGAGATCTCTATTTAGAAGTTGGCCTCCCTTAGGTCTGGAGTTACTCTATTTGAATTGGGCTATGCACTGCCTAATAGCAGAATGTAGTATAAGCTAGCTCCTGTACAACAGGGAGCAGCAGGAGGAAGTCCTGCTTTTTCAAGCCTCTGCACTGTTACACTAGTCTGCTCTTTAACTACAGATAAACCTGCATGGCAGAACAAGAAGCTACCTGAATACTGACACTGTTAGATTAACCACAGCTTTTTAAAAACCAAATGGCCAAACTACAAGCATGGCTGGCTCAAAAACTTGTCAGAGTTGTGGGGGTATTAGTTGTCTCTGTCTGGCAAGTTGCCAATTTAAAACAAGTATTTCACAGGAATTCAGAAGGGCTAATCATAGCTTCTTTTGAAGCTATCTATCAGTGACACCTCAAGATTATCATTTTAAAACATGTTTTTGCATGAGGATTAAGAGAGGTTGCAACAATTCTAATGGAAACCTGAAAACTGGTTTTAAAGCAAAAAGTGGGAAACATCTCGTAGAAGCAATGAAAGAGTGAGGTTGAGACCTAGAGGTATCACTTCTTTTACATCTGACTAAACTTTCTGACAGGAAGATGTGTCTAGACCAACGTTCACCATAGGAAATGGTCACTTATTAAGGGTGATACAATGTCTCTCTTTTCTAGAGACAAAAATATGAATTAGTTTCAATGAACTCTCCAGGGGTTCCCCATCATCAGTGTACTAGCACTGAAAAAAGAAAGAGTAAGAGAAGGCCTTGAAGAGATACTCAGAAGTTCAAAACAGAGTAAACGGTTTTCTCTTCTGTAAATACAGCAAGATAGTACATCTTCTCTACACTTTCCAAGCCTGAATAATTGGGTCACTTAGCCTGTGAAAGTAACCTATTCTGCTGTCATATTTATGTAAACAAGCAATTATTTTTAATAATCATTCATGCTGCTTGACTTACTAATCTTATCAGATAACATTAGTGCATTCCAGCAATATAAAAGAGCCATGACAAAAATTTAGCACCTAGCCTTCAGCTGTATACAAAAGTACTGAAGAGAATGAAGATGGAAGAGAGAAAAATTCACACACATCTTTCTGATACTGCAGGCCAGAWAGGAAAGGACTGAAGTGATTCCAGTTTCTCCACACCCAGAAACCAGTGGTGGCAGTCTCAGTTACTAGAAGAGGCATCAGAGGCCAATACAGGCATTGCTGCAGACCACTACTCCTCTGGTGGTGATGCAGGAAGTTAATACAGGACCTGCTAAGCAAGTAAGGTGACACACGGCAGAAACTGTTATGCTCCATTACTCAGTATTGAACATTCACTTTGAGCCAAATTTTATGTCAACTTTAAATAACGGTACTGCTGATTCCTCAGCCCACATTAGTCTTTCAAGCCAAATACG
This sequence comes from Apteryx rowi, assembly GCF_003343035.1. Taxonomy (NCBI): domain Eukaryota; kingdom Metazoa; phylum Chordata; class Aves; order Apterygiformes; family Apterygidae; genus Apteryx; species Apteryx rowi. The sequence continues at coordinate 395,862 of NW_020448453.1, read as the reverse complement.
TAGCTACAACATAAATGTCATGCTTAAACCTTGCACTCCAGTTTGTCTGAATGGGTGGGTAACCCAGAAAACATGATGAGAATGTAAGAGCTGGAAAACCAACCCCTAAAGAAGACTGTAATATTGTGAACACTGGTATGAGTGAAGTCTGGATTCCCATGATTTTATGCCTTATGAGTGACTCAATCCTAAACTGAAGTTTTCCTTGAATAGAGCATAGTCCTCTACCAAGAGGACTGGCACACGAGTAACACACATGCGCATACCTTTCTCTCCATCAGGGCACTTATCAGGACTTTTTTTCCTCCTCCACAGACACCTATCTCCACAAAACTTTCAGGAACAGAGGCCATAACCTGAAGTACTATAGTAAGGCGTAAATCACATCTCAAAGACAGATCGATCAAAGTAGGGGAAGGTAGTAGGCTGTTCATCTCTCAAGGATTTAAGACATTACCTTAGAATGAAAAAAAATAAGCATTTAAAAATTTGCTTTCCTTTCACCTAGGGCCCTAGCAAACAGTATAAATTTTGAATAGCCATATCTATTTCTCAGTGGCTCAACTGGCAACTGTTTCTGGGCATTACCATATTTCACAAACCTTGCTGGGTTTTCTGTTGTAGTTTTGGGCCCAGTGAGATTCAGAAAGTACAAAAGGGCACATAAGATGCTGTACATTTTGTACCCAGTAAACTCTGATCTGCGATTGATTTATACAGTGTGCTAAGTCTTTATTTCTTTTCCTTTAGCTTGGCAATATAATTTCACTTTGATGGTCAGCCTTTCAATTAATCAAAGTGGACACAGCATTTGCAGCTTCTTTTGAAGTCAGAAGGAATTGTGTGTTCAGGACCTCTTAAAATGAGACCACTTATTTAGGTACTTAAAGATGGCTGTCAACACCTAACTCCAGGCTCCTAAGTTTGAAATTGCTGACTTCAGTAATTTGCCCAAGGAAGGTGAACCTGGGGCACAGAGAGACTTCACATAATCCTACCTCTTGTGACCAAAGAGTCCTTGGCTCTTAGTTATATTTGCAGACAAATCTCTTTCTCGAGTGGTTTGCCAGTATTGACATGTCCTCAAGTATATAGTAGAAGACCATTCCTAAAATGCTGGCTTGGTCAGAACAGTTTGAGAGCAATCTCATGATCTATTGCAATTATGTGATAATGGAATCCTGACATGGATTTACAGAGATTGGAGGAATGCAGCAAGCTTAAGGCATTTTTCTGTGCCTGACTACCTAGATGCATTGCATCCAGTTCTGCCGAGCACTGGATTCACCATGCTTAATTTCAATGCCCAGAGCTAGACAACCTGAACATGAAGCATTGACTGACACTGCAATCCAGCATGCATGCAAGCACTCCTCCTTTATGGCAAGAAATATCATGCATTCACAAGAACTCCTCTCCTAAACTAAGAAGTGCTAGGGCATTGGTAAAGACTAGAAAAACAGAGTTAGCGGCTAGGTGGAGGCTGATCTGCTTTCCAGCACAAGGTCTTCATTCCTTCAGTTATGTGTCAAACAACTTGTCTCTACTGACATGCAAGTGTAGTAGTGTAGGTGACGAGAGATGATGTGTTACACGAAGCTAGCCACTAAAGTTCACATCAGGGCCTGTAACCGGCTGGTACTCTGGCTGTTAGGCCATACTGAAGCCTGGAGTACCAGATTATTACGGCTATGGCTGCTATCTGTGTTTGTTAAATGAGAGCAAACAGAAGCGTGCCACAGCGAAAGCTTTGCTTTGCTGCATAGACCTAATCCACAAGACATACACGAACTATGAAGTGCAGAGAGGAGTTATAGTACTAGCAACAAGGAAAGGGATTTTACTTTATATGAGATCACAAAAACTGCAAGCACTTCTCCTTTCTGCTAAAAAAAAAAAAGCATCTTTCTACTTCGCTTGTAATATGTTACCTCACAATATATTGGGTAAAATATTTGTTTTGTAAAGGTTTTACTGTGTACTGATTTCAAATGTTCTTTTCTCCTTCGAAGAAAACAGAGCCCAATATAAACTCAATATGATATCCCTGGCAATAGACTGCCATCCATCCAGTGCCATTCTACCTTTCCTTCAGTAAAGTATTTTACCTAATATATGTTATTACATATCTTTCCACAACATCTTTAAATACCAGTTCTGAATGTACTGATAGACCAAATTCTTTGGCCTATTGTCTTTACACAAACAATACAAAATAAAAATCCATTCAGCAGTTTTCAAAGCATTGGGAACTCTCGGGAAACACAGAAATGACAGCATCTATTCACCCCAGAACAAAACCTGAAGAGAAGTGTGCTTCAGTATCATGGACAGAGATTTTAGCAAAAGCTTTCTGTACCTATCTGGCAAATGCATGTTCCACTGCTTTAAAATTTTCTGGATCTGGAGCCAGAGAGCTGAAGCAAACAACTAGCTCTCTAAAGATCCACCATTACCACTAACTGAACCAACTGGATAACGCATAATGTGTTAAAGAAACATATTTCTTTAAATTCCTCTAAAAATCAATTTTCTACAACAAAAGCGTGAGAAAAACAACAAAAATTCCTCCACCTATAAAATGTAATAATACTGTTCTTTAAATAAATAATCAACCTTTTGATATTTTCAGAACTACGGGATATCTGGAGGTAGTTTTTTCTTCGACTTTGTATTTTGCTTTTGGGGGGGTGGGGAGGATTTGGATCACAGGAAGAAGACAGGATGTGCTAAAAAATTTCATATATGTTGAATTATGATTGAAATATTCCGTTCATCTCTCTGTGAGTCTCAACTTTTGCAAAAGCAAATGTACAGTAAGTCTTCACAATAAACTGGGATTTAAGGTTATTACTGTTTGACTATTAAGGTTCAAAAAATTTTATAATTACACTATTCTCACTGCATTATTAAACATACAAAATGTAAAACAAGAATCTCTAATCAGAAATAAGTGATTCATCAACTGCAATGTTTAGAAGAAAAAGGTGTCATTCTCTCCACAGTATAAAATTCTTAAAATAACTGCAATTTAGAAAAACATAAATAGTTTAAATGCATCTAGCAGTAAACTGAAATGCCTATTCAATCTAACACAGTAGCCTGTGATAGCAGCTAGTCTACAATCTAGAAGTTTATTGGGATAAAGGGATGACAATTTTTAGCTCATCTTTCTGTAGGGAGAGAAGAGAAACACTTTTTTCTCCAAAATTTGCTTATATTCCAAAAGGAAAACATGCTATCTCAGAAAATAACCATGCCCCTAAATAATGTGTTAAACCTGTGTGCACAAAAAAGTCTGAATCTGGCTCAGTTTGGTTCTGTTGCTGTTCACATAAATACATACCCAAATAAAATCTGATACTTAATCTTAGTAAACAATGCAGTCAACAAATTGTCTTTTTTTCCCTGTTTGTCAATTACTTAGTCTTAAATTATTATGTATTTTATTTTCCATATTTTTAATTTTAGATTGTGTGAACATATACAAATTTATGAACTTCTCATGAAGTATCAAAGCCATGCCTTTGAATATTGTACTCACACATCTATTTATTATGACACAAATGTTTGCAGGGACACCGTGCAAGTCATGTATTTGGAAGCAAATCAAAGAGCAGAAATAGTATTATGTGAAAATATGAGACAACCCAATAATATAGTGTAAAAGCAAATGGCAAAAGACCTGTCTCTATCAGCTGCTGCTCACCTTCAGTTCTCACTGCCATCAGTGAGAACTTATTACTCAGCACTTCCCACTATTGGGCCAACAGAAAGAAGAGCTCAAAGAATAGCTGGGGCAAAGGCAAGCCAGCCAAAATTAAGCATGTACTTAAACGCATCTGATGTAGAACAGGTCAGTGCTGCCATTAACATGGATAAAGTTTCTTAGTGGCAAGCAATCTGTGGAAATATTTGCATAATCTATTTAGTTATGTGAACTGGGTCATCATCTCAGCCATATGCCAGTGAATAATTCACAATATAGGTTTATGAATAAACTGTTTACTAGAAATCACCCACTCAGGTCTGAGAGGCATGCTTAACTACAAACAGACTAGTGGTTCTTTTCACCAAGCATCTGTGCCTCTGGCTTCCACATTTGTGCAGTCGAAGGAAATTCTTGAACATGCATAATTTTAAGTGAATCAATCCAGCAATGAATGACACAGGAAAATAAACTATTTACACAAACATTTTTATTTGCACAGCAACTGACTACTCAGAGCTTGCCACTACTTGAATGTTTTTAGTATGGTAAGTGTACTGCTATCTTTGTTTACTTTTTCCCTTTAAACAAAATAAACTGAGGGGGATAGCATTAAAAGCTATACTAAACATAAGAATGTGAGGAAATCCAAAGTTACTTTTTCAGAGCATGCACAAGCCAAGGCACACTACTTATATACACATACAGATTATATGAAGATATATTTTAGATCCTATGAAAATTAATCTGTTTTAAAGAGTAAAAGATTAAGAATCACCATCTATAGCATGATTTGTTGATAGGTGGTATGTTTTCTATGATTTTCAAATCCTGTGCCAATGACTTCTTAGTCATTTTAATAATATTTACTAGAACTACCCATTTCACGGTTTGCTATCCCTTTCCCCCCACCTCCCTATTTAAAATGCATCTCCTTGGCAGTGTATCGCTTGCCTTCCAGGGAGTCGACCCACCACTTACAAAGGCTGAGATCACACAACATGCAATAGTTGTCTGCAAAAATTCTCTGTGCCCTTTGATTTTTACCTCTCTTGTGTTTTCTCTGTCCTAAAGATTAATAGCTATCTCTCTTGCTAATACCATTCCCCTGCTCCAAAAGTAGCAACTGTCTTTCCTCTCAATTTTTTTAATAAGCATAATCAATTAAACTCTAAGGCAAGTGATCTCAGCTTGTCTCAAGTCTAAGGTTGCAGATTCTATTATTTCAGACCCAAGGAAGTGCTTGAAGCTCCAAGAGCTTGTGTCTTTTCCAACACCTTTTTCAGCTAGTCTAATAAAAGATATCATCTCTCCTTGCAAACCTTGCCTTTGAATTTCACACACCATATTACTCATCTACAAATTATGCTCTAGTTTCTTCTCTGTTCCATAGCAGCCACATATCAAGGAGAGATGGAGAGAAGCTCCGTTGCAAAGAGGTACCTAATTATTTGGGTTAAACATTTCCAGACTTGTTACAAAGAGGTGGAACAGAAAAAGAAACTAAATGAAATTAAAATTTATCTTACAAAACACAGTCCTCTGTATAAAGAAAATTCCATGCCAGGAGTCAAAAGAGTTAGGATGCAAGTTCCCCTTGCATCAATACCCTCAGACAATCACTCACCTCTTTATGGTGAACAACGACCTTGTTTGATACGATGGTGACCCATCTTAGAAGAGTAAATGGAAAAAAGTATGGAAAAAAGTAAGCCTTTTTTATTGTTCCTTGCAATCAAAATGTAAGAATTTAAATGATCTAAAAAAAGCACCTCTTTACTAAAGAGTTGATGAAAGCCTGGGTCAGTCCTATTATCCTTTTAAATTAATAAAAAACTCCTGATCTTTTAAAATTCAGAAGAATAATGTATATTTAAAATATTCTGTAATTACTGCAAAAGTATTAATTAACAGTTCATGGATGCATAAGTAGTGAGATGAAGGAATAAGCCATCTACTCACTATAAATATAAGCTTAAAAATCATTTTATAGCATTTTTGTAGCTGTATGATGTTAGGCAGGTCATAACACTAGTACTTTCCTCTGAAAACCTAATAATTATTAACCTTTTTAATTTTTAAGCTGAATATTGACTTTGCAATAAATTGGAGTAAGTTCAATCTTACAGTCAGTTCCAAACATGAAAGAGTTTCTCTTCCAGCCACACAGACCATTAGCACTAATTTACAGATATTTTCTTAGGCTTGACTTAAAGAGAAGTCTGAATTATCTTACTGCAAGAGATTTTAGGTAACAGTACAATAATTCATATGGAAGCACAGAATTATAGACACAGAAAATCACTACTTGCTCTAACAAACTGTAAGAGGATATTAAAAGTTATTCCAAATTGTATGGGAAAACATTAAAATAAACAACACAAATTTCCTTCCTTCCCCAATAAGACCCACAGGTAGAAAGGAAAAATATGGTATGCAATTCTGCTAAATTCAGCCCTTCAGGCTAAGTGATGCTTTCACTTCTGTGCTGTAAGACTGCTTTTGTGAAATGTTTTTGTTGCATTTTAAAAACAGAAGCTTTCTAATTAGAGTTGACCACTACTGGTTTAGTATGCCAGCTAAGGTCCTTCAGCTCCCAGATATAATTCCTCTTTTCACCATTGCAGCTTGAATCACATTGTAATTATTTTCAGGAAACCAACAGTTCTGTAAATGCAGCAGAGGCTGGCTGATCGAGCAGGGATTTCCTGTCCCTTCAGCCCATTCCCTCTTCTCCCCTTTGCAACAGCGAGCCGAGACAAGCTGTTAGCGGCACAGAGGACAACACTAGTTATAGCAGCACCAGGGGAAGGATTACATCTTCTCCTCCTGGGAGTCTGGCTATAATGGGAAGGGAGAAAAAGAGAAAGAGGTGGGGGGAAAGAAATGTTTCCTGTGTAGCGTATGCTGGAGAAATCTTTCAACAAATTGGGAAGAGGGTGGAAGGACCCAGTGGAAGGAGAAGAGGAAAGCACTTGTGGCATGCAAAGGGCAGGAATCTGGTGGGTAAGCAAGGATCCCCACTGGCAGTGCAGACAGAGCTAGAAGACGTGAGTCAAGCATAGGGGCTGGGTGCTTGATAACGCTAGAGTCAACCTGGATAGAGCTCGCAGTATCAGGATTGTGTGGAGGCAACAGAAAGCGTGGACTGATATATTCATCCACAGGTTGGTGAGGGGGCTTGAGAAGAGCCATGAAGAAAAGGGGTGTGCATGCATGTGTGGGTATAGGAAGGAAATGAGGACAGAAAGAGGGAAACTTGTTACAGAAAAGTCTTAAAAAATATTATAATAGACTAATCAAAATTACACAGCTTAAAAAAATAAGTTTTTTTTTTTTATTTTAATCCAGTTATACCCTTTCCCCTGCACCTGTGGGCTCTAAACTACTCTATTTCTTACCAACTTTGCAGTGAACACAAAGATGCCCCAGTGTTGCAGAATGTTCCTCCTAACACCTCTTTAGCATTAGAGAATAAGAGAAATAATCATGCAGAAACTCATAGTCTTTTTGTGCAACTGCACTCCAATGCAGCGTCCACAACATGATCAGAATCTAGGCAAAAATTCACATTACCAATGCTATATCAGGTTCCCTTTTACTGTGTTGGAAAACCCAAGCCACTACAGCTCCATACATAGGGAAATAAGGAGCATCAGATAATATATTTGTGAGATTAATATTAACCTCCAACTCCAGCAACAATATCACAGTATTTCCTACATTTTTGATATACATGTGTAAAGACAGGAAGACAGAAACCTATGCCAAGCAAACCCTCAAGCATCACTGAGAAAATTGGCTAAAGACATCCTTTTTATGTGGACAGCAAACACTACATGGTCTAGAAGATMATTTGTGTCATATCAACTAACTGATGGGATAGATGTGCTCTAGTACGCTCAAAAACATTTCCCATGTAATGGATAGGAATTTTGCTGGTATAAGGATAAAATCCTGTTATGGATATTCCTCACAAACATAAAAACAGACCATCAAATAGATTTAGTAAATGTGTTGGCTGACAGTTTATTTTTTAATAAGTTGTAAGGACTCAGGTATCTAGGGACTGCTTTCATCAGTAAGTAACACAAAACAGAAAACAGCAAATTCATTAAATTAAGGTCTGTAATGGAGGCATTGCTGCATGCAGGCACATAAGACATCTTGCTGTCTGTGTCTCAAAAGAGGAAATTACTGGATAGACTTTCTTTTCGTTGGTATCTATCAACAGGCATGAGGGAAGATCTAGAGTAAGAAGAGAGATTTTGCGTGCAAATGGAAAAATACAAATGAACTCACCAAACTTAAATTTAATTTAGATGCTCTCTGGGCCACAGTTAAATAAGATCTACACTCCTCTTCCATGTTTAAGATGACAAATTCCTCCACACAGCTCTTTCTCTTCTGCCTGACTAGTGGACTGGGCTACCTTTTCTCTACTTCCAACTACTTTAACCAATGACTAAGGGGTACTAACTTAAATTTCTCTGCTTGTAAAATTGATGACAAAAGCCGAGGCAACTTTAGGCTTGGTGCTTGAGTAGCTACAACCCAGAGAGTTTCCAAATGGAGACCATCACGAAAGAACCCATAAAAAGAAGGCCTTGACCATAAAACTCCTATTACAGAGGTGCCTGAATCAGAGAATGTCCAAGAGACGAAAGGTCATGCTGATTAACCAGAATGACCCAGTCTCTCACCTAATTTGAATGTGATATTCAAATACATAGTTAAATCCATAATACATGCTGGGAGAGACAATTATTTTTGCGGCTGCTCACCCGTAACCTTCTAGTCTACCTGTGTTCTTACTGATCGAAGCCTATAGACCCTACTATCCAAATAATTGTAAGAAATGTTGCTAAATGAAATTATATGTTACAGCTCATACCATACTTGTAGCCCACTCCTGTAGCAAGAGCCCTGAATACTATGGAGGCAGGACAGCTCCACTGGACAAGGGATAGATTTATAGCTCAAGACAGTCCAGCAGTCAGCAGAACTTCAGAGACCCCTGAAACGCTGCTACAGAGGAGATTCTGGAGGAAGGCTGAACATGGTCAGAGAAGGGACAAAGTCAAAAGCAATATCAGCAATGTCTCTGCAGTCACAACTGAAACACGTGGCAGAGAACTAGAAGAAACCTGCAGGAGCCCCTCCACCCAACAAGCTCCCAAATGTTATCAAAAATCCTTGTTAGTCGCTAATGAACAATCTTGCATTCTTAATACAAGTCTTCTGATTTCCACTAACCCAGACCTCAGTATTAAGCAATTCTTACGGTATTCCAACCCTCCAATGTACCCACAATATCTCCAATGATGTGTCATCCACGGGTTTCATAACCACAATTCTGTTTTTGTGCACCAAGACCAGTAATGGAAATATTTAGTAAGTTCTATCCCAGGTATATCCCTTCAGAGTAATTGCCTGCCAGACCTCTCATTATTTGTTTTAATACCCTTTGCCAAGTCTACGAGCTTGACTACTAACAATTTTCACTATAACCTCACATTTCTTGTCCTCTAAAAAGAGATACTTTTTCCTGATGATCAATTCTTTTTTTCCATATTTTAGGTTCACTGCTTACAGCTAACAATCTTTTTAAGGTGTTTACTCATCCTCTTATGTCTATACCCCCTTTCTTGTAAAGTTTTTAAATCTCACCAGCCAGATGTTTAGGCTCCACTCTGCAGGCCCTGGTTAACCTTCAAAAAGAACACACACTTCTTCATATGAATGTTTACTTTCCACAGCAGCCTTCAGCAAAAAAACAAGCAACAAAGACCTAGAAAAACTCTTACAGCCATAACAGCTCCAAAGTAGTTTAAAAAATACTCCTAATCTTGGGAAAACATGGTATCCTGTTCTTTCAAAAAAAAAAGAAAAGAAAAAAGAAAAAAAAGTCCTACCATCAAGAGATTCTTCAATGGGATATCCAGACTTAAAAAAATAATAGACCAGATGGATACTTGGCCTCTGTTTGAATTAAAATCTGACAAACTGTACTGTTTTGGGGGAGAAGAATCATTTGATTCACAAATAGTCTGATCACACTAACCAAACTGTCAATGAACTCGCTGCAAAATGCCAGACTGTCAATGAATGATGCAAGTGGCTGCATAATGCCAATATATGATGTCCAATGAGCAGATTCCACCTGCTCCCCCTACAAGAGTCTGTTTACTTTTAATAGTAATGTTTATCCAGTTGAGTTGGGTTTTAAAAAATTTGTCACACAGAACTTAGATAGCTTCCAATGAGATATGGTCAGAGGCTCTTACAGAATTAGGCCTCACTAATTACAAAAAAGCATACTTCTGACGTTACATGATTGCTGAAAAATAATATTGGCTTGCCTAGAGCATTATGCTAGATGTGAATACAGAAGTGTTATATTAGTAGCTAATCCACTACAAGATGCTGCTTTCTGTGTTGTGTTACACCAGTCTCCTCTACAGGTCGCCTGCCTTCCCATTAGGCATGAGTGCTAGAAGCAGATAACTGTGCAGTCGAGATCTTTTCATTGTAAACCCATTACTCTGACTGGCCTTACCACAGCTGATAAATATTACAAAGTGCAAGTCCGCACAGTACAATTATTTTAAATGTGCTTACAAAAAGATTAACTCAAGGAGTTGTGTGCCTTAACCCTAAGTGACTGTCGCAAGCAAAGAAGTAAAAGCTAAGGCTTACATTAAGGTCTACTTTCCACCATCTTCTTTCATTGTATGTAGTTGCCCCAGTATCGTCCTGCATACAAACTACCTCTCCCCATCCCAATCCCACAATTAATGCTAGAAAAGGCTTCTTCCATACTCAGAACCAATTTCAATCTCAAGTCTCATGCTGCCAACTAGCCAGCCTTTTTCTTGTGACTAGTTCCCAGACTGCTGGATCTGACCTGCTCCTTTAGCTAATGTTCAGTTTCTGCTTGGCCACAAACCTCTGAACCCCTCTGCTGACTCAAGAGGTCACCTCCTCTGCCAGGAGGCTAGAGTTTTGGAAGGCCTCTCTTGGCTGCTTGCTGAACCAAACATGATGTGGTGTTGCATTAGTTATCTTACCTACTCAACTCAGCTGAAAAAAAGAAAAAAAGGGAAAAAAGGGGGGGAAGAAGGGGGGGAAAGGGGGGAGAAAGGGGAAAAACGAAAAAGAAAAAAGGAAAAAAAGAAGTACATAGGCAGCATGTTCTTTGTAGCATTGTTATTATATTAATGAGATTATTTACAGATTTGAAGTGGCTGTATTTAGATAACAAGATAATCAGACAATTCTATAGGGTAAATACCTAGAACTGCCACGTGCATCAGGTTTTTTTCAGCTTCCATTTAAATTTATGAAGACTAAAACACAGAATAGCATTCTGCTTTTTGTTAAAACAGTATGAAATAACTATAAAGCCCAGGAAACAAATAAATAAAATGTAGGCACATGTTTAATAAATTTAAATAATCCAAAATTACCCAATATACTACTTTAAACTGCAACAGATTCTGCCTGGGTTTAAAGAAATCAAAATGAAGTTGTGAACCACATAGCATATAGGAGAAAACATTTTAGCAGTAATCACCATAGCTCAATGATCTCCCTATCAAAATATCAAAGCAAAATAGCTGTCAAAAGTGTAAATTAAATCAATTTTAAATTATACAGAAAATTATTTCCTATTTTCCAAAGGTTCTGATTTGGAGTGATCTTAAACCTCTGGAAAAGAATTCCCCAATTTTCAAAAATTCTGTAGCCCAATTACAAGTAATTATAGCTTTTCATTTTCAACATGATGAAATAATTTGATTCTTTTTACAAGAGGTCTGGTTTAGCTCAAAATAGACAAGTGCTTCTGCAATGAGTTAGTACACAAAGACAATAAAGATCATTCTCAAAAGAAAATCAGGAATACATGTTGGCTATAAATCATAAATGCAGCATTCAGGCAAAAATAGTTTGTGTTCTACAAATGCCATTTATTTCTATTGCACATGAGTGAGATAAAGTAAACAGACCACTGACAGTTTTGGCTTTCAAATATTAAATGTGGAAGATTTGAAAGAAGAAAAAGAATGTATGGTATAAAATATACTTTGGAGACATAGAATGTGTGAATGAAAACTTTTCTATATTCTCATTACAGAAGGAAACCAAACCAGGACCACGTAGCATTGAATTAAAACTAAATATTATTTTAAGTATCTTGTTCCCAGGTCCACTTGCTACTTCCTCTCTCCCCYAAGAATTACCATTTTTCCTATTTTATGGGAAAAGAAACTATATTCACTAAATCATGGATTCCATTTCAGAGAGGTTCCTAAAGCCTTTCATACAAAACCTGAAGCACAACCAGCTCCAAGCCAGCACAGACCAGATCATCACTGTAAGGTTTAGTGCATTTGCGAAAGGCCTGTTGTAAGTGAAAACATTCCTAAAACAACTGATAAATTTGAATGATACTGATACTCAGTAACTGATACTCACACTAACTTGCATATGAAGCTAGATTTTGGGTATACATAGGACCACCTAATAAATATTAAATGTAGCTATTCCCTTTAGCTTTTAGGGATAAAGGTTTGCATGAGTCCTCCAAATTATAATCAAACTTGACATATTACACATATTTAGTAGCCAGAGGAAACGTTTTAAATGTACTTTAGCAGTTATCTTTTAAAAGCATTTATCACAAAGAGAAGCAAACCTTAGTCTTCTAAGCAGAGAAGTATAATCTAATCTGAAGTCAGAAAAACCTTAACACAAAGTCTTTTAAATTCCAATCAAAAATTGTGAAAGCAGGTTTGCCAGTCCAATCTCTGGTTTTCAGTGTTTCTATTTTCCCTGGTTTGTTTGAAGGTTACCTATTTACACTGTTAGCTCTTCAAAGATGTGGCACTTCATGTTTTTGCAAGATACAGGGCACACTGTTGTCAGAACATAAGCAGTAAGTGACATAAAAAGTACTAACAATAATTATAAAAAAAATAAAGCCCTAGGGCATCTTTGTAACATTAAAAGTAGCAATAGCATATTACATTTAATTCTTTTCTATAGCAAAATATATCTTCTTTTTCACCTAATGCTACAAATTGGTTAAGAGTATGTAGTGTATTATAAAATGACTAATATAAATCAAAACTGTTTCTGCAATGAATGAAAGCACCTGGTTACTATTAAGCTTTCACAAAGAAAATTAGTAGATTGAGCATATTCAACTGTCAAATCCAGGTTTGGGAACAAATCTAGGTTTCTCTTGTGGTCAGTCTTCCGAATGTGAAACAAATCTTCAAAGGCTACTAAAAAAAAGTATCAGCCAAAGAAAAAACAACTGCTTAGCCTCTAACAGTAAGAAGAAAGTTTATAATTTTTTTTGACAAACMGAAAAATGAGATAATTGGACTGAACAGACATTCATTAAAGAATTTTAATGTTATCACAGACTTTGTGGAGGGAGGGAGGAGGTAGAACAGCTTGACTAACAATATATGCAGGAATAAAGTGCACCAGGAAGAGAAAGAAGAGTCAGGTGCAGTGGCACTAGAAAAGGGACATCTACAGTCCTCCTAGTCCCTCAAGTTCAGGGAAATATGTTGCTGAAACCAGGGTATGCAGGACATATATGTCATATTATAGAATATAACAAAATATGTTATAAAATTATAGAATTATGTAAATCTTTTAATGTCACTCCCCCAAATCCCAGATCCTAAAGCTAATTTTTTACTTGTGCAGGCAAGGTATGGGTTTGTTTTTTGGGTTTTTTTTCCTCCCTGTGTTTCTCACCTGTTTCAGAGGACAGGATAGGTATTACTTTATAGGAGTTACATGTCCTTGTCTGTCTTGGAAGGTTAAAACAGCAGGACAGTGTTTTTCTGAAGGTTAAAGTAGTTCTAAGAGTATACTAAGAAATACTGCCTTCAGACCATGGCTTTTTGTAATTCTCAACAACTATAAGGAAAATATTCGATCTAACCAAAAGGAATTTTTTTACTTTCTTGTTTGCATTACAAGACAGTATTTTTTTTTTTATTAACATTTGATTCTTCATTGGCAGTTGAAGTGATTAAAACTTGAAGCTGATTTTGAAATGCATACTATTTTCTCTAGTGTCTAACAGCCAGAACTATGTTCAAACACCCTTGGGTTACCTCATCTAGCAAGACCCAGTCAATGTGAATTAGAAGTGCACGTAAAAAAAACAGAAGGCGTTTGGCCTACAAAAAAAATTAGAATTATTCTTACTTAAGGAAGAAATATAAGCAAATCAAGATAAATTATTAATATTAGGAGATAAATACTTGATTTTTTAAATATGCCAAGAACTTTTCCAGCATATGTGGCCCTCCATCCACCATGTGACCTCAAGCACAGGCAGTGGACCAGAGGAAAGCTGAGAGGTCTGCAAAGCCAAGGGTAACAAGGAGTGGGTTGGGAGCCATAGTGGCAGGATACATTTGTTCTGCAGACCGTAAGTTACATCAAAGTCCCTCTGTAACACCTTCCCACAATCAAGAGGGAAACATTACAAACCTTCTGTCCATGTATAAAGTTCAGATCACAAACTAAACACCACAGACAGACAGCTGGAGACCATACTGCTGTCAAAATTCATCTTGCACTGCATTATTTTACTTGCATTAAGGAATATTTAGACAACAAACAAAGGAGATAATTATAGCATATTACTTACTGTGATTAATTGTCAAGATACCTTTTCTGCAGGAAAAAAATGACTGGCTTCAACCTGATTTACTCCACGTCATAACAACACTACGAGCTCAGAAGATTATAAATCTCTACTATCTTCCCTAGGAAGGTTTTAAAGATAGCAGCCCACTACACATGAAATCCAGCCTTGCCACACAGCAGGTAAACACACAGCAGTCTAGGGCCCAATATGGCACTGTTAGTATCTCCACAGAGGATGAAAGAATAGCTGTAATTTATAAATAAGAGGTACAGTTCACAGTCATTAAAAAATATATATTTTAGCAACTACAGCCATCCCATCCATGCATTGGGCAGCGATGTGGGGAGTTAGAAACTTTAAATGTGTTTTGATTTTACAGTGATTAACACAGTTTTCTTTGTTTGTTTCTATTTTCCCTGGTCTACTGACAAGGTTTTAAAAGTGGTTTTGTGTGGTTTTATCTTCACTAAGCAATAGACAAATTATCCATCCTGATTTTGTTGGTATTTTGTTGACCCACATATGAGATGATGAGATTTGTGATGATGCACTCACTCTTCTCCAGTATCTTGGGACAAGCATTCTTCCGACTGTTCCCCTGTCTCCTGGCACATGGGGGGACCTATTCTGTGAAACGTGCAAGTATTTCTTCTTGGCAGACCATAGTATGTTGAGTTATCAATATATAAATAATAGTCCAATCTAGATGTTCTTTGCTCAAAGGACAGACACTATAAGCACTATAATGCTGTGACTAGCAGCAGTAGAAAAGTCAACAGGAGCAAAATATCCTGAAATCAACCCTGATAAAACAGAGGAAATACACTTTAGATACAGACACCCCAAAATATATAAAATGTTTAGGAGCACTGTGATAACTCACTTATTCTTTACAGTCAAATTAGGTCTGTCTAACCTGGGGTCATATTTTAGAAAAATCTGAAAAAAGAAAAGACTCCAGAGAAATTACTTAGTATTTCTGTGACCATGCCTTCAGTAAGAGTTGAAGCATGATACTTCAGTATGCCTAATCTCATACATGCTTCATGGACTTAGACTGTGACACTGCATATTCACTGACTTGAGCAACCACTGAAATCCATATTTAGAAGAAGCCCTCCACTGATTTGTCATTGTTTTTTTTTTTCCACAGGGATCTATGCGAGTGCATAACTACCTGAATGCAACAACTTGCAGTATTGAAGCATTAAAAAAATATATTCCAAAAATAAAATTTAATCTGCTGTTGACCAAAATCTTAGAACCAAATTCTCTACTGTAAAACATCAATGACATTGGACTCTCAAGGTTCATTACAATGGCTTTGTAATTAGCCTGGGAAAAACTCTCAGAAACTATCTCAGTTAAGTATTGTGCAGTTGGGTTTCTCTTATATGAGGCAAATCCCTGAAATGAGCGGATTAGTCTAAAGGCCCTTAAAGCAAAAAAGTAAGGAAAGCTTCTGTTCTCTCCTACTCTTAATACAAGGGACTTCCAATGAAATTTAAACACTATAAATAGGCAATACTTTATTATACAATTCATAATTAGACAGTGGAACTAACTGCTACAAAATGTCATTAAGGCTGAGGACTTAGGCTAGAAAAAGGATTAGACATTTATATGGGGTAACAAAAATATCTAGAGCTCTAATAATTTTTGAAGAACTATTAAATATCATGTTTTAGAGTTTAACCCAAACTCTAACGACCAAAAATTAGGAGACTTCTTGCATCTTTGTCTGAAGCCTCTGGTGTTGGTCACTGGATGCTGAAACAGGATGGCTTAACAAGCCCAATCTGTCATGGCAATTCCTTAGCAGTTGTACATAAAATAACCACGCTGCTCCACTTGTTTCAGCTCAAAGTGGCTAATGATAATGGTGTGGGAAACAAGACAGAGGAGAAGTAACTTCTCAGGCTTTGTCCMATTATGGCAGCCAAAAACATATAAAGTGAACTAAAAGGGACATGTTTTCAAAGGGAGTGCAATGCCTCTAAGCTCCTATCCTTTCAATGGGATGTAAGAAACCTATGTTGCCACATATATTGCCCATAGTGGATCATAACATGAACCTAGCAGACTAATTGAAAAGAACTTAACTTCACTGGGATAGTACTTCATTTGCGAGGCCAAGGAGAAAGCTCTTAGAATTTTTTCTTCCTTTGGTTTGTTTTTTAACATTATAACCTATTACAGTCATTAAATATATCATAACTTCATTACTATAAACTTCATTATTATTTTAATAGGCATTTGTAGATAGCATAGAAATCTGTAAGAGGTAAAAATTTATAGCCTAGGACATGAAAGCTTTTGGGTAGTGTACTGCTATTATCTTGAAATGGAGTTTAGGCATCAAAACTACATTAAGATCCAAGCCACAGAGAATCTCTGTTCAACAGAAAGACACTAAAACAACCTAGTTAGAGTTTCTTTGGTTGTTGTTTTATAAACCTGTTTGGGTGTTTGTTATTTCCTTAGATTGAATACTAATCTTGAATATACCATCAGTTTATGTTTAAAGAGCTTATTAACACTTGGACATATGAGGGTGAAATACAGTTGACTTCAGAATTAAGGTGACCATAGAAGTCAAAAAAATTTTCCTGCCACCACTTCTTTGCTATTTCACTCTCTCTTGGGCAACCCTGTCATATCTCTGTTCCTCCTCCCACGAAATAACCTGTCCTTGCTTCTCAGTGTCCCAGAAGACATTCCAACTCTCCAAAGCATATGTTGTTCTTYGTGTTTCCCTTCTCCTTAACCAGTACCTCAAGAGACAGGCAGTGAGGGGCTACATCTAGGCTGACACACCTCTTAGAACAATCAGTTCACTACAGGTTGCAAAAGGCAAAACTCTACAGCAGATGTGGGTGGGGAGAAAAAAAAAGGAAAAAAAAGAAACAAACAAAAAAAAGAGAGAGAGAGAAAGAAGTAGTATCTAGCCATATTTGAGACAACATAAGGGATCAGTCCAGTTTTAACACGCCAGGTCTAAAGGTTTAGAAAGAAGATGTGCAATTAAAAAAATATATAATTCCAAATCCATTACACACTAATTCCTGTGAGTTAATGAGCCCATCTGTAAAACAGGAGATAAGGTTCTACTGAATACAAAAAAACTCACATTAATAGTTCCTATAATATGTGGGTCAAGAGATTGACTTTCTGTGTAAATATTTGAACTATATACTGTAAGTAACATTTCAGCCTGTACATGAAATTATTAAATATTAAGTAAATAGCTATGGATCATATGTACAAAGGTGAAAACAAAATGCAGAAATATTTAAATTAAGATCAAAACAAGAAACGGAAAAACACCCATTGGTGTTTTGTTTTTCTTTAGAGAGTGGTGGATAATAAATATCCACGAGCTTTCCAAGGCCTCAGAACAGATTGGATCAGTTTCTTTATGTTTCCTTTTGTAATCTTGCCACAGAAGCAACGTATCAAGAGATACAACCTGCAATTTGGCAGCAAAGAGAAACACTGCACCTCCCTCCAGTCCTTGAACATTTTTTTTCAAAAAGCAGAAAGGCAAGTCTGATGACTTGCACTGCAATGCTCAAATCAACAGTTTTATTGCTTTAAACCATCAACTCACCCTCCTATACACTGAGAACTCATACTAACCCAACAGATCCAATATAGTAAGTCACCAACCACATCTCTTGAGAATTTCTGTATTTAAGGAAGCCTGACGCTATCATTGGCAGCTATTTGTCTAAATCCATGTACACAGAACACTCCTGAAGTTTGAGGTAGATGGCAGTCTTCAGACCTCACCAGGAAAGGGACCACATTATCCACAAACAATGTACAGTCCATCTACTGAGACGTCCCAGACTCACAATAACTGCACCGCGGAAGGTCCCCTGCCCGCACGCAACAGCCCAGCCTCCAGTTGCACCCTCAAAGACCAAGAGTCACCTGCACTCAGCCCTTACAGAACTGGCACTGCAGATGTTCGAGGAAATGCTGCCCTGGGACCCCAGATTACAGCTGGAATTTGGAGCATGGACTGTTTCTCCTCGGTCCATTCCTTAACCCATAAAATCCAATCACTCATGCAATTTTATAATATAACCAGTACACACTGAATTAAGAAACTGCCTTCAGATAAGTGTGAAGAAAGTTCATTTAAATAAAAAGCATTTATTATACTTCTCCATTTCTATCAAAACATTTTATTTACTCTGAGAAAACAGAAAAAAAAAATAGAACTCTGATAAACCACTACAGAAATGATTTTTCTGAAGTAACTTTTTAGTGAGGAAGACTTCCATTTTTGAACAACTAAAGGCACCTGACATTTGACTTTCTACATTATCAAGAAAACCAAGGTCCTTGAACAAACTGGTACAGTGTAAGTAACATTTAGAACTTTGTTACTTGCCTACTTTTTTTTTTTTTAAGTGATTAATTTCATGAAATAAAGCCAACAATTTTTCATAAACTATAATGCAGTCTAAGAATAGGCTCATGTATAAATTGAACACAGTAGTCACATATTTTGTGGGCAGATTAAAGATAAAACTGCTAGCTCCATGCTGTGCCAGACGAAAAGGAACTGTTTGAGTACTTTAGAGATGCATATTTAGCAGGCTACCCAAATTATTTATAAAACTTGGGGGAAAAAAATACTATTTAAGGAAAATAGTATCATTCAGTGAAGAAGGAACAAGAATAAGAATAAAGAAATTCAGGTTCCATCCTCAGTTTGAGAGACTAGGCAAATCACTTTGCCTATCTATTTTGGTTTTGCCATACATCCATATCTAGACAATGGAGATAGAATTTACTCATTTTGTAAAATGCTTCAGAACCTTTACATGAAATATCATTACATAGGAAGTGAATACATTTAGGTAAGAAAAAAACCCTCCTACCACCCAGACTTGCCAAACTGCTGGAAGAATTCAAAATCTCAACATTATATTGGGAAGCATCATATTTACCACACCCTATACAAGCAACAAACGCATACTCAGCTCCTGGAAAAATCCCAAGGGATCAAGTGGGTGAGCTGAATAAGTATGTGGAGCCACAGAAGATTCCCCCTTCAGTCAGATAGCTATAGCTAACAACAAGCAAACCCAGTTCTTGACTATCTTCAGTTATCCTTTAGACATTCAGAGACACCTCAGTCATTGGAGAATGAAGCAAAGTGATATGAAAGAGCTAAGGACCAAAGAAAAAAAGCTTGTAAAATGTACAGAATGAAATGGACATTTACTTTAGCATCAGAACATAAATAAGTAGCAATGTTTGAATAAATGATGTAGGTGTAGGGAGCCGCAGCGAGCAGCTCAGCAGTTCCACGTAACACCGGTTTTGAGGTCTTAAGAGAGATTTGCCTACATGTTCTTATAGCACAGTGAAATGCAATTCACAATCCCTTTTGACAGCCTCGATTTAGACATACCCACCTTTACAGTAGGGACTATATACTACAAATAAATGTCACAACTTATTGAAGAGCTTAGTTACTTCTAAATAACTATGAAGTCTTCTCATCCTGAGAATGTACAAAGAGATCTCCCAAGAGAAACACAAGATATGCAAAAGAAATGAAGAAGAAAGGTTTGCCCTAAAAATAAAGCTCATTACTAACTTTTCTGAAAGCGAGACACCATCTTTTAATGGAACTTACAATGAAAAGCCTCCCTAAGAACTTACCACTCAAACATTTGTATTGTTATTAATAATGAAGAAATATATCGTAAAAGAAATATTACGTAGTCACAAACCTGTAGAGATGCAGTAATTCAGTATTAAATAACAAGCTTAAAATCAGAATTGATATTTCAAGAAAGAATAAACATAAAAATAACAAGAAAGCTAATTTACTTTTGTTCTTCGTTAACACTGCGTGTTAATGTAACCTGCAGGGCATCAATATAAAGGCCAAAGCCATTAGTAATAACATATTTTCTAGTAAAAAATAAAAGTAGTAGAAAAAGGAGGTCTGTAATGAGATTCCTCCCAGAGCTAGGCCAAATATTTCTGTTGGTATTGAAGTGGCACAGAGGCCGAGATGTTTACACCATTCCTGTATCAGCCTCAGCACAGATGCAAATATACAAACAAAAAAAGGTTAGTTGCTGGGATTTTTGTAAAATGAGAAATAGACATTTTTAGCAAGGAGGGTAACATGACATATCTTTACATTTTACAGAGTGGAGCTTTCCAAAGTGTTAACTATTGTGTGCAACAGGCAAAGACAAGCACAAATACACTAAAAAGGAATACAAAAGTGCACAAGCTAATGCAAAAAAAAAATCAATCAAAAAGTACTTGAATTCATAAAAACGGATAAAGCTATAAATTTCATAAGGCCTGGGTAATAATAAGATTTAAAAATGCTACCATTACTATGAACATCAAAAAATCTGTTTCCCATTTATACATAATTATATTGATTGCAGCACTGATCAAACAGGTCTTGCTATCTGATTTCACAAGGGAGGATGGAAAACTGCTGCTATGAGTGATCTCCAATGCAGAAATAAAGGTGTTTTTATCCAATACCCCAAAATACCTAGTGAAAAGACTATCAGTCCAGAAGTTATTTCCAGGCTCTTTCACTTCTTCTCTAGAAAAGGATACTGTCTCTACTGTGTATGTCCAAGCAAGCTAGGATATTACTGGAGAAGGAGCTACAGAACTTTACACATTGGTGAACTGTGAACAGCGATAATAGCAAGCACTTGTTTACTAGGACAGTCCTCACCACCTCTTACTTTCTTCTCTTCCTGAACCACCACCCATTGGGCTCCTCTTCTTCACAGTCTGCGTAGAACATCTTTCTTCTCCTACCAGTTACCAGTTATTACTCATTCACATGGATAAATGGAGCAGTTGCTCATTTCTCATTCCAAGAGATGTTAAACAGTTAGCCTTTTCCCAGCAATACTAGGAGAAGTGTATGAAAGGAGAACAGCTTTTCTCCCAAGTATTACTGAGAAGTCTAGATAACACTTTATCTTCTCTTCTAGGAAAATATACTGTAAAGCAAATAAAACTATTATATTAGGAGCACTGAGGAGAGAAGAAACAGGAATGGACTGTCCTTCCTGTCTTCTGGTGGACAGATGATGAATGCCATTCCAGCCTTACCACTCTCAGTCCTAGCAGGTAGAGCTAGCACATGTGGGAAAGGGAAGTGGATAGATAGGCAGCTAGGAAATACCTCCATAGCCTCAGTGTCTACACTGGGAACAAGTGCACACTGCAGTCCAGTTTCTTTGGGCTCATCTGTGCTTCTCTGAGAAGCGTTCAACGCTGGCCTCTTTACTTCTTCTGTTTGGCGGCTGTAGATAGCCTTCTCTTCTTAAGGCTGAAAAAGGCCAGTTCCCTCAGACTCTCCTTGCATGTCATCTGCTCTAGCCCTCTGACCAGCTTGGTGGCTCCCCACTGGACTCACTCCAGTTAATTAATGTCTTTCTTGTAGTGGGGAGCCCAAAATCGGACACAGCACTCCAGATGTGGTTTCAAATGCCAGAGGGGAAGGATCACTTCCCTCAACCTGCTAGCTATGCTCTTGCTGACACAGTCCAGGATGCAGCTGGCCTTCTTCGCTGAAAAGGCACACTACTGACTCACGTTCAACCTGTTGTCAGCCAGCACCACCAGGTCTTTTTCTGCAAAGCTGCTTTCTAGCAAGTCAGCCCCAAGCCTGTCCTGCTGCATGAGGTTATTCCATCCCACACACAGGACTTTGCTTTTGCCTTTTTTCAGACTTTGTGAGGTTCCTGTCAGCCCATTTCTCCAGCCTGACCAGGCCCACTGAATAGCAGCCCTGCCCTCCAACATATTGACCACTCCCCCCAATTTGGTATCACCCGCAAACTTGCTGGGAGTGCTAGGAAGCTATCTGGTAAATTAAAAAGGAAACAGAGAAATTAATAAACATGATAATATAGAATGACCATCTCCATGCCACTACAGAGGAAGGAACACACAGACGACAGGAGTCCAGGAGAACTGGCAACGGACTTATAGCGATTTTTGTGAGAGTAAGAGCTTACCAAGTTACCCAGGTATCTGCTGCATTCCAATAAGAGTGCCTACTGTCCATACACCAAACTTGACGGCAGGGCTGACTTTACAATCCCAGATATATTCACTTACAAAACCAAAGTCAGTGGTGGTTTAAGTTAATACGATGGATTCTAAACCACTGCAGTTCAGAAGCTGGCACAAATTTGCTTCTACCAACTTAGTGTTGGGATTTGGAAACCTCTTAAAATTGCCAGAGCTCATCTGCCAAAATGTCAAGAAAAAAATTACCAACAAGCTGTTCCTGAGAGAAAGATGCAAAGCAAGTATCCTTCTGACAAAATGCATGGCTGTTAAACCTCAACAGATTGTGTAACAGTTTCCTGCAGATATTAACCACCTTTGAATACCTTTGACTTTTGACTTACCTCAGTAAGAGAATAACAAGGTATTTTTTTCCCCCTTAATAAGAACTGAACTGAATCCGAACCCTGAATTTCTCTTTTAGAGCATAATATGGCCTTAAGAACAAGTGGCTAGATTTAAAGACGTTATGCCTCCAAGAACCCTATGTTCATACTGAGACAAGAAACATCAGTGAGCTACAGAAAAATAGATTTTAATGCCAAATCAATCTCATAAAGAGTGATGCAAAGAGACTTGCATGACCAATGCATTTTCTTTGGAATTACTCCAACAGAGGAAACAAGAGGTAAGTGAAAAAGGGAATTTCTACCCACAAGATTTTTCTAGCATCTCTTACAAAAGATTTCATTTTCTCTACATAGAAACAAATCCAGACTATGACACTATGGCACTCTGACAGATGACAGTCAAATGGAATAGCAAAGAGGGGCATTTTTTAAAGGGCAAAAGATGAGCTATCAAGCTTAGTAGCTTGAGAATCACTCACAAAAAATCTTCAAACCTCCAATCAATACTGCTTGCAAATTCTCTATCTGATTGACAAGGAGAGAGGATAGAGAAGGTAAGATAGTTCACAGACTCAAGTTCCCCAGGGAGGGGAACAACAGCTTAGTTACACATCTGTGATCAGTCACTGGGAGGACAGAGGAAGGGTGAAGGCCACAGTATCCAGGTTGCCTACCTTTAAGCTCACAACACCTGCCTCCTAAGTTAGGAGGCTGATCTGTCTGGGATCCCCACAGTCAATGGCGAGAGCCAGGTTCTCTGATTCATTCCCTGCACGTGCCTAAGATAAGCTCTTGCTCTACACTACCTTTGGGAGGAATCCATCTCTCTCCACTGACTTCATATTATGCCTTCAGTGCTTAGCCTCCTAATCCAAATACTTGGGTTAGGAGCCTAAAGATAACAGTCAGGAATACTCCTCTTTGCTGCTTCTGCAGAAAATAATATATTGGGCACCTTGGGGAAAAAAGGCAATAGGACAGAGAGGCAGCAGATCTTTTCAGCAATATAACCAACAAACAAAAAGATTATCAAATGCATCATACATTATTTAAAAACAAAAACCATGAATGGAGCCCTGAGCCAAGCCAGCAGACCTTCCAAGTCAGAACAGCAATGAGTCATGAAAAGGCTTTTATTCCTTCTGTCCACATTCTGCATGCACCTCCCCTTCATAATTTCTGGCTAAACTTTTTCTCTTGACTCTAATAAATGTAGTTTCTGTTCCTATAAAGTACAAACACTTTTCAGCCTAGCCAATCAGCAACCCGTAACAGGCAGATATCTCTGCATCTGGAAGACTGCGATTTTAAAGATCTGACAAGGAATAATATCTGAACTTAGGTGGTAATTAAACTGTCTGAACAACGCTAAGAACAGATACATTATCTTTTAATATCAGAAATGAAGTACTGTTAGAGAACACAAAGCACCTCTCTGCCCAGGAAACATACAAAATGGATCCTTCTCCTCTTGCTGCTGGGAACTCAATAGATACTCGTATGTTTGATCATATATTTGACATCACACTATTGCTCCTACTGACTACTGCCAGCTTTTCTGTGCTATCATGCTTGTATAAATTCACATACCTCATACAACTTTAAATTACTTTCAGAAATAAATTTCCCTGTAAGCGATTTATTATATAATGATTCATAGTAAAGTTTCTGGAATAGTACTCTGAGCTTCTAGTCCTGGGGGGTCTGGGGGAAGAAAAAAAAAAAAAAAAATCAAGAGGCAGAAAATTGAACTAAGTAGACCACTGTGCTAATATGGGGGAAAAGGCAGGGGGAAGGTGGTAAAAGGAAAAAAAAAATCCAAGACCTCCACCAAATAAAAAGGTTATATTTTATGTTTTATGGCTTTAAAGATAATGGGAGGGGGGGCCTAAAACAAAAATCAAAATCATCTGTGAAAATCATTTTCTGTCACATGCAATACTTTGATGATTAGTGAACACAAAGCATTTAAGAGAGAAGTTTAGAAAGCTTCAGAAGAAACAAAATATACCTGAGAGGAAAAGAAACCAAAAACATTCGCTCCTTTGAAATATCCAGTCTCATCATAAAACTAGACTAAAGCTGGAAATACTAGCCTTGTCCAAGAAATCTGTATTTAAGCATGTAACTGACGCTCATACAAATAGCTTCAGTATCTGATATTACACCATTTGTATATTTTCACGTTGCAAATTAACTCTCAACTGTATCTGAGTCAGTGCTCACACTCTGATAAGGAAGGGAAGGAACCTGGGAGTTCCTCTGGGGCACCACGCCGRATCTCTCAAATCCATTCGAATAAGACCGATCTTTGGCTTTGTAAAATCACCATTTCCTCTATTTTTTTCCACAGTTTGGTGTATATTGCAAAGAGCACATCTTCATGGGAAAGGGACAAAATGGATCCTCTTTTCTTCCTGATGGGAGCCCAGGATACAGGCATGCTTTTGGGTGTGCATTCAGCATCTCACAGCTACTTCTACTGCCTCATTTAATAATTCCATATACACGTCTGTGCTATTATTTCTTCGGTTAGGCTACCTCCTGAAAAACTAATTATGCAAACTGGAAGCATCTTCAGTTCAAGAAAACAAACTCTTTTCCACCTAACCAGAAACCATCTAAGTACTCTGTCACATTAGCTACAACCAAAGTAAAATATATTTCTCTAAAGAACTGTCCACAAAAGATCACCCCCAGCCAACTCTTTTAATTGAATCGTTAGCTCAAAAAGGGATAGACAACCTTGCTACATTCAAAAAGTCCAAAATTCAAATTCTAATGATCATGTGTGTTACATATACAGCAGCATCTTTTATTTCTTCTATAAAACAAAGCCAGGCCCAAAACCTCTGTAAGAACTAACACAAACTGAGTATTGTATAGCATGTGGGCAGTAAAGTTAGTAAATTAGAAAGTGCCAAAACCAATACTCTTTGGGTGAAGTCATGCAACCAGTTCTATGATGGATAGCAAATTAGGTGAACATAATGTTTCCTCCAGCCTTGAGTCCTGAATCTCTGCCTAATTCTCCCTATTTCTATGTACACACTGTGGTCTTCAGTCACAAATCTCACACAGTATTTTCCCACAGAGTCCTTAAACAGGAGACACGGTGGTCTGGGAACAAATGAGACTGCTGTCAGTGGAATTCCTGCCTCATTTATTGCAAAAACTGGAACTACTCATTCAAGTTAAAAAAAAAGTCTTGCTAATAGTTCTCAGCCCTGCCTCTACCTCTCAGGACTATCTTTCACCCAATAGCAATTTTTTATTTTTCTTTCATCTAGAAATTATTATAACCAAAACCAAACTCCTGGTCTTTCTTTCCAAGCTCTATCTTCTGTTTTACTACCAGTCTCTGCTACTTACGGTCTTCATTACTCACAGTTAAGTTCCTTAGTCAGGTGTTAGTTCTTACTCCTTTTCCTTTTCCCCTACAGCAGCAGAAGAGCTATTTTAATTGTCAAAAAAAGGAAAAAGGAGACATGTTTACAAATTCTATAACTGGAAATAAGTGATTATATCACTATTTTTCTGAAGTTGGTGTCTCTCGTTTTAGCTTGCAAATTCAATGGGGTTAAGAATCATGCCTTTATATGTGGTTTTGTATCACTTAACTGAAAAACAGTTTTCAATAAGGTCTTTGGATATTATCTTAACCCACTTATATATAGGATTAACTCCAGAATTAGTGGGAACAGTAAGAACTGGTGCTATATTCTCAGGTATCAGAGTACCTTTCAAGAGGCTACTTTGATATCAGATCCTTTTCTGTGGACTCATTTGAAGTTTCTAATTCTCAAAGAAAGAATATGGGCCTGTACTGATGCCTATTGCATCAAAGCTTGTGAAAGCCTGTGGCTGCATGTCTTCTATTGTTCTAAAATTCATTTCTTCCTCTTTTGCTATAGGAAGTCAACAAACACTCTAATAATTATTAATGTAGTTAATGTAACAAACAAAAGTCAAGCAGGAAACATGGTTTGTTCAATATAAGTCAATAATGCCACACAGAAAACATGCAGAAACCCAGGTTAAAAAGAAAATAGCATCAGGGCTCCRAGTCTCATGGAATCATACTCTACATTTTTTCCTACTAGGTGAAATTTTGTTTTTTAAGTATCAATCTTTGATGTGATTGAAAAAAGCAGAAAACCCTCTGCAACTACTGAAAATAGATCAAACTATTATAAAATGTTCAGAAATAAACCTTTGTGTGTGACCACATAGAGTTTGTTACCTGTAAATACAGAAAGCATCTGTCTGTCTTCCACAAACAAGACAAGGATGTAGACGTTACAGAAATACAGTTGCATTTCACCTGGCAGTTTGATGCAGCGTACTTGCACATGACAACACATTGATTTTACTTCTACCTCCATGCAGACATCTACGTAAAGAAATCCATTAGGCAGACAGTTCTCATCTCTATTGACTGACAGAGTGACAATCGAACACTTTTCACCTTCCAAACTGACTGACAGCTAGACACTTAAACAAGCCTTCAAGTTGCAATAATAGTATGAAACACTTTCAATTACCTGAATCAAACAAATCCATGATCCACACTAGTTGAATGCATTTTTCTGTCTGCTGCTATGCCTGGCTTGGTTTACATTGTTGTTCGGGCAATTCAGACCCTTTACACGAATGCTGCAAACAAACAGCAGCCCAGGGTTTCTAAACAATGAGTTACACCTTARGTAGTCTCCCTCTATGCATTTTTCTATCCAGAAAAAAACAAATGCAGCCATGTCTTTCTGATTACTTCCTTTCTAGCCTAGCAAGAAAGCAATTTTTTTTAAATGTACATAAAATGCTTAAGAAATAGCTATATCATTAGAAAAGTGTCTTTCTAATAGCAGTAAATGTTAAATGCCAACCTACTTTCAAAAGGTGAGTACATTTTTTATTAAAATGAAATTGTGACAAACAGCATTTAATCTTTGAGGCTAAATATCTGCATAGTTTGGCCAGTTTTCTAATTCAAATTCTAGCTCTCTCTCCGATATAAGTAATTCAAATTTCTCAAATTATTCTCAACTCAAAATTTTCTCCAATCAAAATCTGAAATTACTTAGGGCAAAAAAATGAACAGCTGAATTTGACAGAGAAAAGCACATTGGAAAATCAGATTTTTCAGATACAACAGCTCATAAGTGATCAAAAGGGTACATACGTTTGCATTTTACAATTTCTAGAATGAATAACTGAGGTTGGAAGTATCTAACGTTCTGTAGACATCAATACATGTTGCTGCAAGACATTCAGCATGATCAGACTGAAATATCTAAATGAACATGCTTATGAGTTAAACATATACACTGCATAACAGGCAAACAAGTAGGATCAGGGTGCGCTCTAATGTACTGTAATTGGGTTGACAGAAATAAAAGGAAAAGTCAGAGTCCATCAAGAACTGTTCAGTAAAAAACACACAAAAAGCAAAAGATTGTCTTTACAATTGAACAGTTGCATCAAAAATGGTCAAAGCATTTTAAAAGACATAAATTTATGTTCTGAGAAAACAAGATATGAAAATAAACCATGTTTCCACATATTTCCCTTATAAAATCTGGCTTTTAAGCCATGTTATGTCTAAGGAGGTCGAGTAGAGTTACTAACTTTTCCCCCCTCTGTCTATGCACTGCTTGTTTTGTTTGGAATCCAGGCAGGTAACAGATTATCTTTACAAAAATCTATTGCTGCTTTGCAAACTCTATCGAGGTTTAAATGTATACAACCACAACTGAAAAGACTAAATTATTTTTTTCTTTTTGGTAAAAAGCTATCACTCCTAAAATAAATGTTAAAAAAAAAGCAGGTTTGAATTCAGTAAATAACAGTCTTAAGTTAAATCTACAGTATTTGAAATCACATATGGTATTCTGTTGCTATTATGAAAATATTTTAAAGATTTTGAAAATAATGTGATGACAGTAGTTTTACAGTATTAATAATTTAAAGGATATACAAGAACACATTTTACCAGTTTGTCTCTTAGAAATATATTAAATAATGAGCAAGAAAGCAATTCCTTGAAGATGATAACACTCTTCTAAGGTTACTGTGCTTAGCGTTTCTTTTTTTAATCAGTCAATACTATTTGAAGGCGTCAATATAGAATTTACTGTGCGCACAACATAAAATGACTCTTTCAGAAGAGACTTGCTGTTGCACACTATACAGCAAATTGATTTTCTGAAAAGGAATGCAGCCTGTACTTAACCTAACAGTGTAACCTTGTTGTACTACATGAAAAGGGATCATGCATATTGATTTCTTTATTACAA
Organism: Apteryx rowi; assembly: GCF_003343035.1. NCBI lineage: Eukaryota > Metazoa > Chordata > Aves > Apterygiformes > Apterygidae > Apteryx > Apteryx rowi. The sequence continues at coordinate 366,732 of NW_020448453.1, read as the reverse complement.
TTCCTCTTGTGATAAGTAAACATTCGTAAACCCTTGTTCTTGGGGGGAAAAAAATCTTTTTTACTTTGAAATTAGCAAAGACAAACACGTTCCAGTTTTAAATTCTGAAATTTAAATTCTTTTTGCAAGGAGATAGATGTCAGAGATGTCCAACTGTTCTGTTGTATTCTGCCCACATTTTAGGGGGGAAAATTTTGTTTTAAGTTGCAAAAGACATGCAAACTGGATTGATGTCCCTGACAAATCACTGGTCTGGCTAAACTTAGGAAGTTTGTCTTGAATGAAAGCTCAATATTTTAAAATTTTTGAAAAGCTTTTATACTTGGCAGAGACATTCATTACCCTGTAAAAATAACAGCTTGTTAAAAAAAAGGGAGGGGGGGAGGAGGGCAAAACAGAGAAAAAGAGAGAGGGGCACTATCATGGGGAAAAAAAAAAGTAAATGAACTTAAAGTATCCACCCTGGTGAAACTAAAATAGGGTAGCAATGGAACACGAATTTTATATTGCTTTTTTTTGAATACAATTAAACTTCAGACTCTGTTAACACGTAGTTTCTGGAATCGATGTAAGCAATTAAAAATTTTCAACTAAAATGTTTTGTGAGGCGTAATTACTATAAGGTCACTAGATATTATTTGGAGTCAGTTTAGTTTATCACATTACGACATGACAGGACGTGAGGCAAAAATTATAAATTCCTTCCCTAAATCTGTCCTTTTCTGATTTAGATGGATGAAGAATAATTAACTCTTAATTATTCAGATGACTTCAAGGCAGTTTCAGGATTCAGTAAAGAATGCAGTCATTTTAACCAAGAAAAGCAGTCTCCCATCATTTATCAAATCTTGCAACTTGACCAATGATGAATAAAAAAATCTATGTTTATCCAAAGCCCTAACTGCTACCTTAGAGGTTGTTAAGCAACAAAATTTCCTTTAAATTCTACCATATGCAAATTATCAGATGTAATTTGCATTTTAAAGTATTTAATTCTACATATTTATTGGATTTTGAGGCCATGCTGATCATTGATTTATGTGCTTCTGGCAATCATATTTCCATATTTGTATGATTTTGATGACAGTAATAATTCAAATATGCAGAAAGTTGTTCTTTGAACAATATCTTTAATTACGTCCTCAAAGCATCATTGTTTTGCCTGCTGTCCTGACAAAACTGGTTTGAAATGAGAAATGGCATTATGATCCGAAATGCGCAGAAGTACATTTGTCCTTTGCTGTCTAGCACCAAATGCACAGAAATGACTTTTCATGTTAACCAATCCTCACCCCTAAACAGTCTGCAAAGCCCAGCAACCTTGCACGTAAATACTTTATTAATTCTGACACATTTTCACGACAAATTCAATCACAGTTCATAAGATTTCTGTTCAAAATGCAAAACCTGCCCCATTTACTTTGCTGCTAACTCAGAAAGTTTTGCTGCCACGTTTTTTTATTAGAGTTGTCACAAATTATGTGCACTCTTATGAAAGCTATCAAGAACTGTAATCATTAAAAGATCCACAAATATTTTGCCCATTTACTTCTCAAACACAACCATCAACCACGTCTTCTGTCACCATTATCTGAACAGCTTCCTTTAATACAACTTTTGTCACTGGAACACATTTATAAACTTTTTAGAATAATCGTTCTCTCATGTACAAATATACAAGAGTAATGCATTAGCCTACACGATGAACTTGTGTTTTAGATAAGCATTTCTATTTATATTGATGTTCATTTAAATATTGTGCAAAAGGCAAATATTATCAGAATAATATAACATTTTAGTTTAGTGCAGCATTGATTCACTAGTTTGCTGTTTTCATAAGTAGTTTCCCACATAATACTCTTTCTGCTTTGTTCAGGGACAATCTAATATTTAAAATAAAATAAATAACAGACTCTTTTCCAAGTTATTTATAATTTAGGAAAACTCTGTTTCTTTTAAAAAATGCATAAGTAGTTCCATAAATAGGGTTGAAATTAACCTAAATTTATCAGCATTTTTCCATCTGTAAAACACACAATATTAAATTCTTATGAAATCATTAGGCATACAGTTTGCTTACTCAGAACTAAAATATACTACAGCATAAATGGGTGGTTTCTCTCTCTCTGATTTTTTCTTTAAATACATGTTTTACAAAAATAACCTCCTTTATATATTCTGTACCGCCAGGTAGGCAAAATCCATAATGAAGGTATGCAGCAACTATTATGATCCTTAAAAAAATAAAAACAAAAGCAAAACAAGAAACTCTGTACCCTCTACAATACTGGCATATTTTTTGGCCTGTGAATACCTCAAAACAATAGCTTTTCTTTGGAAAGACTTAAAATATTTTATTTATGGATACTGAACACAAATTTAGTGCACACTGTAACTGTATAAAGCTCTGCTTTATTTTTTATGAGAGCACCCCAGGCAAACAAACATAGAATGTAGACCTGATGTCAGCCACCCTAATATACTTGTTATGATTTTCTGAACTCCCCAGGTGAAAGGACAGAATTTACAAGTATGTTATATCTACTACTTATCTAATTTAAATATAAGCCCCTCAAATCAGTAAATGCAGGGAAAAGGGTGTAATTTCACATGTATCACCCTCTAAAGAGACATTTAATATTTTATTAAATATTATGGCACACCACCGTACTGAATCTAAACGCTCTTAACTATCAAAATGCATTTTAAAAACAGTTGCACTTTACTGCGATTCTTGATTCCCTATAATGTAAATATCTTGTCTTGTTCCAAGCAAGCAGACTGTTAGTAAAATACATGACATTTGCTGAACAACCTTTAAGAAATAATTAGATAAAGACAAGCTGCTGTTTTTCAGCCACTATCAGATTAAAAATTTTTACCTCTTTACCAGACAGGTATGATGCACTTACTATCAAAATTATGCAAATAAGTTTACTATTAACTGGATGTGTTAGCAATATTACAAGTAAATACACAATCTACACAAAAAGAAATCATTTTTATTTATAAGAGGTTCAGCATTTTACCTTTAATTCCCTCTAAAGATCATAAGGATAAATGCCATGGGAATGTTTGACTCTATTTATAACACAGAAGTGCTGCCGCTGGAGGTAAAGTTAACACGGCATTTCCACAGCGAAGGTGAAAAATTAATTTCAGCCTCTGCGCTGGGCACTCCCTAGCGGCTGTAGCCGGCGGGCACGGCAGAGCCTGGCCGGCCGCCGGACCCCTGGGCCGGGGACCCTTGGGAACGCACAGGGACGGGGCAGCCCACAGGACCAAGAGGAACTTACAGGCTAGGAAACCAAAAAAATAAAAAAAATTAAAAAATAATAAAATAAATGAAAAATCACTGAGYGTAACGTTTGGCCATCGTGCCAAGGAGGAGCGAGCCCCATGGCAAGGCACACCATCGCCAGCGGTTGGGAGGCGAGAGAAAGGGCGTGTTGACTTCCTAGCGGCCAAGGAAAGCAAGCGAGGGCCGGGCGCTCTGGCGCATAACAGCCCCACGCCTCTGCACCCCGTCGCTTTGAAGGGGACAGAGAAAGGACTGCGCCATTCAAATTCTCGCCTTCTTTACGCTCCCCCGTTTAAGCTAAACTTTCCACATTCGTGCATGTGTGTGTGTGATTAAATAGTCAAAGCCTATAAAAAAAGAGACATAACAATTCATCTGAAATTAAATCACAGAAAGGGGGGGAAAATGTCTAATTCACTGCGAGTAGCACATCGTTTGCAGAAGTGCTTAATCCAGGAAGCATATTTCACAAAAACAACAACGAACACACTTAATAAATCTTTAAATTCTTTTTAAATAATTAGGTAAACACATTCTGAAAGGTTTTACAAGAAATTTAAATATGTGATTAGACACAACTTTACATGACTAGAAACACGTTCCAAGCAAATAATCTGTTTCGTATCTCACACTCCTTTCTTACATCCTTGTTACCTTAGTAATTTTTTTTTCTCTTTTCCCCTTTCCTTGCTAGGGCCCRCCAAAGTGCTAGGGGGGACTCATTATTGTACGTCCCTCGTCCTGACTCTAATTGCCCTCCGGGTACAATCCTGCCCAGGAGCACGACGTCCTCCACAGGGCCAGGTGCTCAGTGGGGCTGCRCGCGTATGAGCCTGGTGCTCGGCAGGTCGCCCTGCCAAGAACACTGGAGGGAACAGAACGAATGCCATTCACATTATTAAAATCTGCGATTCCTGATGAACTCGGCATACGTGCTCACAAGAAGGGGTCAAATACATTTTCCTCTCGGAGGACTAACTCCTTCACTGAATCATGTAGCTACAATAAAAATCTAAACACAGGAAAAAGCTGAGCTTCTGCGCACGCATTCCAAAATACTCAATTTTACAACTTAACGATAGCACACCAATTATTTATTTGCTAGAACACTTAACCCAGTTTCAAACTGTAAAACTATCTGGTAAACAAATTAAATTTCAAGACAATGACATTGTAACTAAATGGGTATATGAAAAATATTTTAGTTACAGCTAAGGCCTCTCAATATATTTCAGGGATAATGAATGAATCCTTAAATCGATACCATAAAATATACAGAATTTATAAATAATTAAGACATTTATCTTCATGGTAGAGAATAAAGTTATTGTCTGTAGTTTAGATATGAAAATGAAATTCCCGTATAAAACTGGTACCATTTTTATCATTTGTAGAGCTCAGTAGCACTGCTTATTAATAATAGATTAAGCAGTTGTAGCCAGCCATATAAATTGGCAGTTGATTGCAAAGGGACCTAAAATTGCAATAGTACAGCATAGCACTTAATGCAAAAAATGGCCCTTTCATTTGTAAAATAACAAAAATCTGCACCTTAAATTGCTGTGCTCAGCTTGTAGCTGTTGCAAGACAAAAACGAAAGTAATACCATAAAATGAGAGAGATGTGGTAGTAGCAAATATGAGTACAAATAAGTCAGTTTCAACACTTCTTTCTTACTGAAAATTAAAATAAAATACCCACTAGTTTACATGATAAATTCACAATAACTCCTTCTGAGAAAGTCAAAAGGCATACCGAATATTTCAGTGCTGTTCTGTGAGCTACTTGATACAGTACAAAAGACTAATACACCTTTGAAAGAATTGCACTCCATGAACTGCTAATGACTAGCCTTTCAGGAGCAAGTGGCTTTCCAGTGGCTTAAAAAATTCCTTTGTATCAACTTAGTTGTATGCAAATTAGTTTAAAAAAGAAAGAAAGAGAAAGAGAGAAAGAAAGAGAGAAAGAAAGAGAGAAAGAAAGAGAGAAAGAAAGAGAGAAAGAAAGAGAGAAAGAAAGAGAGAAAGAAAGAGAG
>NW_020448453.1:358432-361054 GCF_003343035.1 Apteryx rowi | reverse complement strand
AGAGAGAAAGAGAGAGAGAAAGAGAGAGAGAAAGAGAGAGAGAAAGAGAGAGAGAAAGAGAGAGAGAAAGAGAGAGAGAAAGAAAGAAAAAGAAAGAAAGAAAGAGAAAGAAAGAAAGAAAGAGAAAGAAAGAAAGAGAAAGAGAAAGAAAGAAAAAAAAAAGGAAGACCTGGATAGAAATTCAGATTAATAAAACCTTGCAAAGTACAACATAAATGAAATGCAAGCATAAACAAACTTTCATATGTGTTAAAGTCACCACTTCACGCTTAACACTGAAAAGGCTTACTAGAAAACATCTGCTTCAATAACAGCTAAAGTCAACTTGGCAAAAGCAAGTGATAAACGGCCAGTTTCCATTTAAAATGCCTAAAAACAGTAACAAAATAAAAAGAAGGTTGAGGCTTTGGAAGTGTTCACTTTCATAAAACTAACATACAGCTTTACAGTGATTCAGTTCTTTCTGTATTTGAATGTTTTAAGCATTCTTCTAATCATGCACAATTAGAAGTACTAGAAAACTGTAACAGAAATAAGAGTCATATTTATATTATAAAACCTTGACTAACAGGAAAAGGAGTATTATAACATTTTTCTGTAGTTTTAAAAAGGTGTACTTAGAAAAAYAGCAAATAGTGCATGACTAAGCACATGAAATAAGAAAAATGTACAGGTCAACTCATTTATAGTAATTCAACCTTCATCTTCTGATTTACTTACTGTAAAAAATCTATTATAGCCACAATTTGGTAGTGAACTGTAGCCATCTACTGGAATGAACAGATAGAGCAAATGCTTAAGACAATGTTCCTCCCCAGGAATCTAGCTTGCTTTGCATGCTATCTAGTATGTGCCAGAAAAATGAACAGTGTTAGATGCTATTAATACTGTAAAAGGAGTATCTCTCACAGCCAGTACAGGCTAAACAAAGTCAAAAATATATTCATTCATCTGGTAAGCATGTTTTAAAAAAATACAATACTTCTTACAATGGCAATGCATATATGGTATAAACAGTGAAATTTTATCTTGTGATCACTATATTTACATTGTCTAAAGCACATAATAGCAAGTATTTTCACCGAAACAAAATACTGCTTATTGAATGTATATTTAAAAGCAAATCCAATTAAATAATTTCATTGATTTATAAACTTAGCACTATGTACTGCATTAATCACCATCTACATGTAACATATCACTAATAAGCTTAGCTTTCCTTTACTTAAAATACAAAAAGAAGCCAAGTTAAACTACAGAAACTACAGGGGAAAAAAAAAAGAAAAAAAAAGAACTTATCCCAATACTTTGGGCAATATTCTGAGTATAGCAAGTCTGGTTGCATCTAACTGTCATGAGGGAAGGAGGCAGGTTTTTAATATTCCTATGGCAGTTAATTCACCCTACATTCATCTTGGACACTCTTCTAAAGTCCTTCAAAACACACCTCACATTCTATGAGGGAAAGAGTGAATGTTGGAGGGAAGGGGGGGACCTCCAGAAAAATCCAAACCCATTAAGGAAAAAAAGAATAAAAAAAGGCTTGTAGGAAGATAAGATACTATTGGAAGAGTGAACACGCTCCCCTCCCAGCCTCTGATAAAAGGACTGAGCTGGAAAGTGTGTCTGCTTCTTCCAGAGGTACTTTCATCTTCAAGCATGACTTCCTGGTATCTTCAGCCCCATCATGGCTGCAATAACACGACATGACTCCTAACAGCCTGTTTTCGAGGCAGACGCTCGCTCCCAGGAGCGCAACACCAAAGGACAATACTTTCAGTCCCCAGCTGCAGGCAGCAAGATACATAGTCAGAGGTAGACACAGTTATAAAATTATTGAAAGAGGAAAAAGGAAAACAGTCACAGCAAGATCCTTCTGTTCCACTCTTAATGCAGTTTCTGGYCAATTTGATTCCAGTCAGGAGGGGACTCTGGGACTACGGTATCAGCACACATTCCCCTCTGTCTGCTACACATTTTGGCCCTACACAAGCAAGAGTCTCTTCCAAGTATTTCAGGTGTCCTAAGGTGCTCGGTTCATGTTATTCATAAATGTAGCAGAAACGTTTTCTGCTGCATTTGGACCCTGAAACAGACACAGCAGATTTCTCAAGATTTAATCTGTCTACCTTGAGTAAAATTAGCCCATCAAAATAAAGTACAAGGTTTAATCTTCACAAAAAGAAGGGCAATCCGAGATGGGAAGCATAATGGTCTAAATCTCTAACCTTATGAGTTGCTTCTGGAACTGTTTCCTGGAAAAGGCTACAAATACAGCTGGTCAGGGAAGGGGCGGATACTGGTGGCATCCAAAGAGCAAGAGCATATTACTGATAAGTCTACACACACACACACACACACACACACACACACTTGGTATACACACTTGGTATATGATTAACCCCTACAAAACTCAACCTCTAAGGCTCAGAGAAAGCCAGCATAGTATAAAGCAAAAATTACTACACAGAGCAAGTCAGCAGAGAACTGGCTTTGCAGTCAGAGGGATGTTAAGGTCTCTTCAGTTGTGCCTGCAATTTAATGAGTACATTCAAAGATCTGCCCCAATGTATTCTGAAACCAGCAATGCCACATTTCAAAAATCAACTGTTCTTCTCAAAA
>NW_020448453.1:350932-353432 GCF_003343035.1 Apteryx rowi | reverse complement strand
GCCCACGAGGAGACATTTTGCTTTCTCTCTCCATCCGCATTGAATGTAACTACTATAATCTGTCTGGCTAAGGGGAGTGTGAATTACAGGAGGAAAAACATGGTGGAAGACAACAACAAACTATGGCCAAAAAGACAAAAATGAAATCAGAAGCTGGTCAGCTCTTCTGATTGCTACCATGTAGATTTGCTGAGATCTGAAACACGAAAGGACCAAGACACAAATTTTCTAGAGAAGTCGGTTTTACACTAACAAACTAATCACTGAGTCTCAAGAAGGTGCCCAGGGTGGTAATAAATACAGAAAGTAAGATTAATTGTCCTGAAGTGCTTAAAATCTACAGGCCTAGTAGGCTGCTTCTTGCAGACCCAGTGACAAATTTGCCAGTGATTACAGTGGGAACAGGAGGACATCACTGGAAAGCAGCATAAAGTTAAGGTCTTTAAGCAAACAAATTAAACATGAAAGAACACTTTGATGCACTACCCACTCCATCCTTTGAGATTCTGGAGCACCCTAATGAACTGCACAATAATTGCCAAAGAAACGATCTTATGGTAATATATTTCATAAAAGTAAAATTGGACATACAAACACAAGCCCCAACAAATTGATTCAGCATTCAATTTTTACTGATTAAATTTGGTTAAAATTGAAGGTATTCCAACAGTTAAATAAAACATAAATCAGAGTCTATCTTTTTATATTTTGGGGGAACATCCTGTTTTTCTTACTAAACTCTATAGCCCTAGAGTTGCTCCTTGCTAAAGATTAAACTCAGTTATTTATCATTTAAGTTTCAAAACAAACAGTTGCTAAAAATACCATGGAAAAACACAGTCAAATCAGGAATTTGATGCAATTTCTATGCATAAATGATTAAAACCAAAAATAAAGCCAGTCTAAACCTTCTGTACTTTGAATATAAATCCAGATCATGCAACTTGAGTCTGTCAACAAAACAGTAAGTTTTAAAGAAACACACCTCCCTCCCAGCCTGTACCAAACACCTGTATTGACAACACTTTCCTCCAAAGCTCTCGTATTAACCAGCTCCTACTAACCTTTTTTTCCTCCATTTCCTTCTGCTGACAGAAGGAAGTTTTTAACATTACCTTACTCAGCACTTAGGCTAATTCTTCTAACTGGGGCTTCCAAGGATAAAAGTCTCCTCTCTTCAGTGGGTATACTGAATTTTAGGACTGCCTGCTTGCCTCCACAGTAACAGTTAAGCACCCAGTTTTAGGACCATCAGTCTAGTTCCCAGCACCATTAGTTAAAACTCCTGCCTCCTCAGGAGGTGACTCAAACCCTTCCTACACGGGCAGTAAACCGGAGCAAAGAATGAGCTTGCTCTCAGAGGGTATGTTCAGAGTGAGCTGCTCACAAGGGGAGAGTATTGCAGGCAGCAAGTATCCACGTTCTCAGCTGGCTGCAGAGCCCGACCGGCTCCGGCAGGGAGCTGGGAGGCACAGCCAGGAGCTGGCTGCATTCAGCCCCACTGCCCGGGCCGCTCGCCCCTGGTTCTGCGCTACCTGCCCTACCACGTGTTTTAGTGGCTTTGGGGGCAGTATGTTCTTCACTTTGATACGTTAGGAAACACTGGTCCACAGAAACGAATAATTTTAATTAGAAGAAAACTAAGAGCATTCCCGAAGCATGCAATGTTTTCATTTGCTTTGGTGCCTTAGCACGTACTAGCCTTGCTTTGTAAGATGTCCATGGCCTAACAGACACGCATGCATCCTCTGCGTCACAACAATCTACAGTAAAGCAAAAAATTTCAAACATGTCTGTAAAAGAAGCTGCACTAATTACATGTGCTGCATATATCACAGTCACACCTCTGTGTATCTTGATAATTACCATTTGGAAGTGCACTGAATTAGATTATATGCAGTACAGATATTAGCCTGAATCACTAATAGTATCTCTAACTCAGATACAAATCTATGCTCTCTTGAGTATGTCCTTCTCACACCTTTTTACTTCAGCAAGTCCAACTAAATCATTATAATAACCTAATTTAGAGCACAGATTTCTAAAAATATGTTTTATTAAATCTGAAAGTTGTTCCTGATTTTTCTGCCTCATTTGTAATACTGGGCACAAACTGAAGGGTCTTGCCACTATCTCTGCCCGAGTCCTCCACGGTACCATAATACTTGCTTTAGCTTCCACCAGCTCCAAGGCAGCCTTCCAGGCCAGGAGAGAGTCTCACCCAACGCATCACAGTATCTGTACCAGCTGCTTAAAGATGCTGGGAGCTTTTCTGAATAAAAGTAAATTGCTTCCATTTCAAGTAGTTTTCTTAAATAGTAAAAACAGAGACAATGTGCTGAAGGTCAAGTTTGCAAATCCAAAAAAATGATAGGTAACTGAACAAAAATCGGCAGCATAATGTAACACACATGTTACCTTACTCCACATACTCCTCTAGTATTTTCTTACTGATTTATTTTAAAGCATGTGTGAGTGTGGAAAGCTGTCGTGTAGGTTT
>NW_020448453.1:308432-348432 GCF_003343035.1 Apteryx rowi | reverse complement strand
CTTTCCTCCAACAAAGCAGCACGGGTATGACTTTTTTTCTTAAACAAAAAGTCCCAGAGAATTTATTTAAAAAAAAAAAAAAAGGATTTTGAGACTAAAACCACAATGTACAACGTTACACTGACATTTCACCTTTAAAAAGTGCCCTAGCAGATTCAAAAGCTTTTGAAACATAATTTATCCTCACAACTAGCAGAGGGCTTATTACTATGAATCTAAAAGTCAGAGGATAGAATATTAACTACTGCAGAAAAGAAAACATAGTGCAGGACCTTCTGTTTGTGACAAAATTACTGAGTTAATGTTCCTGAAAGATCACTTCACCTTTTAAAGCATGATTTTTAAAAAGGTAAAATTTATAGCAATTAAAGCTAATGAAGAAATGCAGCATGAGCTGCTTATGTTCAGGAACTAATAGGTCCACTGAGCATTTCTAAGATTATTTAGCCATCAATGATAATGAATTGACATTGTCAGTGGTGCTAATGTACCAATGCTCTACAGTGCCACTAATCCGATAGCCAATCCTAGCAATTTTTTTATGTTGCTACTTTATTTTTTAACCTACACACTACCCTATCCTTTCAATTAAAACGGCAGAAATACAGCACAGGCTATTAGACTTTTTTCCTCTTCTTCCACATTTAAGGATGGCATATTCATTATTTGGACTCCAGTTCAAACTGTGCTGGTCATTCCTTATTCTTCAAATCCAGTTCAGTTCTTCAGGACTGTTAGCTACAGCATAAAAATGTCTTTTCCAGTTAAATCAGTGTTAATACATAATTCTTAAAATACATTTCTGGTGCACATTAAGTGAAATGTGATGATTATTTAAACTGCAGAAGGACTAAACTTGTATACAAACCAGATTTTTGTAAGCAGAGGGTATTGGAGCATACATCTCTTCAGCTGATTGTTTTATCATATATGAATAGCACAGCTTCACAGTGTTGACAAAAATTAGCAGTACAAAACTGCACAAAAATAGAAAATGCATACCTGTTTGACTACCAGCATGACATGTCAACAACATACAGTAAGTAATCAGCTTAGCAAAGCAACTAAAATTCAAGTCCACAGTCATACATATATGTTTTGCTCTCTATTGTGTAACAGTCATACTACAACCTAGAGTCATGTATTTTCTGAAACAGATTCTAAGAAAATGTGAATTCTTAAGTGAAGGAATGAGTTTGTGAAAAACGAGAAACTGTGCCAAATCATGTTAATTCTCTTTTCATAAAAGATACCGTGTTAACTATTTTGAGATTTTTTACTTTCTCTTATGATTATTTAGTTAAATAATATGATGATTTTTCAGTTTAAATTAAAAGGAAATTGAATAAAGAACCATTGTCAAGTTTGCTTAAAGAACAGAGCTTAGCCTTCGCTAAACAGTTTTGTGGATCTGTGGTTGCTCTGCAATAGGGCAGAGACAGTAAAGAGTAAGTTAAAAAAAAAAAAAAGAAAAGAAAAAAAACATAAAATAGGCTACTACACATAATGTTCATTTTAGACTTGAATTATGCTACAAAATAAAGAGTAGCAGAAGTCATTCTACTACTGATCTTCAGTGGACTTAAGAATTAGATTCATATATTTTTAATTCATTTTTCAATAAGTCAGCAATTAATTTTCTTAAGTGAGTAAAAACATCCAAAGTATCTCATGAGGCTGCATGCAAAATTATTTGAAAAACAGAGAGGTGAATCAGTGAAAATCACTCGACTGCATCTTCAGCTGAAGATTCACTTGTCCTTTAAAACGCGTAACCCACTTTGTCCTCCGGTAGATCGGTATAGCAAGTGTAGGCTAAAAAAACCTCCTGCTGAATAATATCCCTAACATCACACCACACCATTCATATGTGCACTGCATTATCTAATTGAACTTGTGCTGTTCTACGCATTAGCTATAAGACCGCTACAGCAGGTTACATAGGTTTGAGTAGAGTGTTTTTATATGATGCATATATTAGTTAATTTCTCTAGCATAATAACATTAAAATATATTTTTAATCAGAACTAGGGTATTAAAATCCAACTTTGAATGTCCTATGATGTACCATATATGCCATGGCATTTTAAAACCTTTTAAACATTTCTGCTAAATTAATTAGTTTTGCATTAAGGAGTCTCAATGCTTCCTATTAAATGCAATACATTTGAAGGACAATTAAACATTATGAATGACCCTTCTGAGGAAATAACTATTAAGTAAAAAACAAGATTTTTTTTGGTAACAAACAAGAACACAAACATACATAAAAGGCTTCAATTTATTTTTAAAGTCTTAAGCTTACAATATTTTAGATCCATTTGTTTGAAAATCAGTCTTCTGTTTTGTTTTTGTAAAGAATGAAAACCCTAATAGAGTCCAGAAATCTGTTAATGGTACTAAAATTATAACAGTATAGCAAAAGAAAAAAAAACCCACACAGTAAAGTCTATATTATATATTTTTTATGTCTTTAAATGGAATTTACAGTTCTCCCTGGCAATGTGAATGAACATCCTATAATTTAGTCAATTTACAGATTACAGGTTCAAATTGACCTTGTAGCCCATAAAATTGCTCATCTTCAGTGCAGGATTAGAAGTGGGAAAAGAATGTCATAACTGTATTTAAGGAATTTACCATAACAATGGAAAGGAGGATATGCATGCATAATTTTAGCCACTCTTGCTCACATCGCAGTTTTCAATTCTGAAACAATGCATATCCTGCACTCTCCTCCTGGTTAACCATGGTGGAAACTCTTTCAATTTACTCACCCACAGACATGACACTTGTATTCCCTCATCCCAAGGTGCCTCTTGACATGGTTTCTGGCATCTCCGAGCTGAGCTGTTGCAAAGTGGCATATCTTGCACTTGAATGGCTTTGATCCTAAGTAAAATTTAGCATAAGATATGAGTTGAATTAGAATAATATATTATCCACGGTTAAAGAAATAAGAATTCCTGGGAAAAAATAACCTTCAAAAAAGCCTATCCCACATTTAACCTGTTTGAGATTTTTGCCTAACAAAAAAGTATCTCGTACATAAATTTATAACTCTGGGGACACAGACAGTATATATACATTACTCATTGAAGTTTCCTCAAGTTCAAGATCACTGAAGCTACTCTCTTAACTTTTAATAATAATTTACTTTTTATAAAGAGTATTCAGATAAGAAGACAATATGCTAGGAAGATAACCTCTCAATGAGATGACAAAAGTTGCTCACATCTTTCCCTATCTACAAATGCTGAAACTCAGGTAATGGTCTTAAAGAGGCTTGATGCAGGTGTAAACTGGAAAACGTATTTGTTTTTTAAGTACACATGTTTAAAGTAAAGTAATTTTACCAGTCTTCCGACTTTGAATAGATTTCACATTAGCATTGGTATTTCAGAATTGTTCTGTCACACACAGAAAATGATTCATCACCTAGCTATTGTAATGACATGCAATGTATGAATATACAGGGGATAAAATATTATGCCTTTATGACTGTTTTATGGTCAAGAATTTATGATTATTCTGCAAACCAGAAGTATTGGCATTTTGGCTATTATTTATTTCAAGAACAAACTTTAATATTAAATGCCTAGTGCAGACCAAAGAACTCTAAAATTATTTCTCCAAGGAAGTAGTACCAACCTATTTCTTGTATCACATCAGTTCAGCAAAAAGTCAAATAGTATGTCATATTTAACAGTGGCCCTCTACTGAAGATGGAAAAAATACATTTTTACTGTAACAGTTAATAACATAGGTACTGACATGTGCCAAATTTATGCAGCAACATTATTTTAAAGTATGCTGTAGCACTTTCCAGTTTTCTGACCAGTAAATCCTTAAACCAATAAATCAAAATCATGGAATTGCAGTTAAAAATAAGTACAATATGTTCACAGATTCTCCGTATTATGTTTAGTATATGTTTTGTGAAGCACTTCTTCCAATACAGTTAAGCATAATATGAAATATGCGATCTTTAATATACATAAAGAGCTCTGATAAGAAAAATGTTACAGTATATCGTACTTGATCAATGAACCTTTGTGCTGTGCCCTTGAAAACCAAATATCCTCGAAGAATCCATTGGTGAAATTGAGGATCTTAGTAAAAAATTTTAGAGTCTTAAATTTCAATTCAATTCCCAAAAGCTGACGAAAAATGAAGCATTTAATTTTAATCTTCTAACTGAAATAAAAAAGTCAACAGTACTAAGCACGGGCAGACAAGGTTGAATATTTCACAGTTCAATGACAATGAAGCCAGATCTCTTAATACTTCCATTTCTACTGTTGGAAGTAGATGTAAAATATATTTAGCACCTGAATGGTTATATCTAGTCAGCTTTATATGTTTAAATGTCAAAAGCAGGTTGAGACTGCAGCTAACAGCAATCACATTCTATCAATCACACTGAAAAATCCCAGTTTACTTAAATGATCCTGATAAAACTATATTAATCATTAATTTGGTGACATTTCAAATCAACACCGCATTCTATAAAGAGATCCATGCAAATAAAAGAGAGTTGATCTTTGCATTAAATAAAAGAGTATTAAAGTTGATGTTTTAACTTGTGATCTTCAAGACTAATTACACAATTAATAATATCAAGGCCACAGTCAGAGACAAATTTTTTAAATCTCTTGGCATTTATACTGTTGTTTTATTTCACAGAACTCAAATACCTTGTGGATGCAACCCTATGTACTTTTAGTTTCTCTCCTACTGATTAAATTGTAAATTTGTTTCTTTCTGTTACTGCAGGTGTCCCGCAGGGTTTCCATACAAACCTTTGCTGTTTTCCATTTACATGACTCCTTTGTGGGAAAAACTGTAGTTCAGGCCAATTGTGGCTACACTGGGCTGACAATACATAAATGTATTATTCTGTTGACTGCTCTCATCCAAAAATCAGTGAGGCCTTCACTTCACTCCCCACCTCCCCTTATATTCAGGGCTGAATATCTGTTAACATCTCCATTTAAACTCCATGAAAATTCAAGTGCTGGCAGGCTGCAGTCAGCACTTATCACCTGAAACAAAAACAGTACATCTCCCTTTTAGGTTGCCGATGCCACATTTGTTCCTATTTGTTCTTCAGTGGAACAAACCAAGATTTTATATTTCAAATGAAGGTGTTACACTAAAAGTTGAACTAATGCGGCAAAAATCTGTATTTACCAAAAGGTTATTTGAAACAATATTGAAGCAATTAGCTATTTCTTAGCCATACTTTTATTTTCACAAACTTTAGTGGTTCTCACAAACCCTGTAAAATGTGGTACTATGGGTTTTGTACTTGGCTCTTAGTTAACTACAAAAAATGAGAAAAATACTTTCAATCTAGCATCTTTCCAACCAAATAGCTTTTTTAAAAAAAGTCACAAAATTAGTTCACCCGCAAGTTATGGCATGGAAATAGGGTGTATATTTTGTGATGGCAGCAGTAAACAATAAGGCTCTTAACAACAGAAATTAAAAAAACAAATTGAAATTAGACTAAATTTTAGAGCTCAGGACTGACAGGACAAAAATCATGCTGTTATTTTATGTGGACAACTGGAGTTAATAATCCTAATTTTGCATTAAGACAATAGACACCCAAAACTAAAAGAAAAAAAAAAAATCACTGCCTCAGTTTTAAGCCAACCAAAACCAACATCATCTGCATCTGCAGGCCTAGCTGCGTCTCCCGCTCAGGCCTAGTGCAAAGCGAGCACAGCCATGTGAAACATCATCATCCTATTTCCAACCAGGCTTAGGATACTGGGAGTAAGATACCACAATACCATGCTTATATTGGACAAACCTTCCATTAATTGAGAAAACTGATGAGAAACTAAACAAGGATGATGTGGTTGCAGGTGATTTTTCCTCAGATGTTGATTGTTAATTAAATTTATGGGACCTGCATCAATTGCAAACTAAAAAGTCTTCCACCTCTACTATTCCTTTTATTTTTCTCTACGCTTCCTCATTTTCACTTGTCAATGTGTGATGGACTTACTTGTTATCTCCTCTCTAGCAAAGCTTCCCTTTCATTTGCAACATGAAAATCTCTTAGATTATTTAAAGGTATTTTGAAACATTCTGTTTCTCTTACTGGGAATCATTAGTTGCGTCTTTCCAGCACTATCACCTCCCTTCCCCCCACAAACCACCACCAATTACTCAAATTAATAAAAAAAACAGGGAGTTATATATAGTTATAGACATATACAGAGATATTTATACATGTCTGTATGTATATATACAGATATATTATTTTACATTTACGTATATACACACAGGCACATCTCGATGCTGAAGAAAGATTTTAGAAAAAGCACATAATCAGAACAATAAATGGGAAAATAAACTGTAGCTCTCCTCCTGTAATGAACCTGGTGTTATTCTGGAAGAGACAAGATAGGGTAGAAATATCGTACTTCTTTGCCTGGCCAATGTTAGAAGCCAGTGCATACAGTCGGTGTTGTAGGTGTCCATTTCCTCTGCCATCATTCCCAATAACCAAAAACCATTTATTTCTTATTCAACTGCATCCATTTTCTTGCAGATTAGAAGAAAAGGTTATATAAAACACAAGAAAAATCACAAAAATATGAAAACAGGGACCGGAAGAGAAACTTCTTCCCATTAACTATTAATGAAAGTCTCTGCATTACTATTTCATGTGAATAAGCAAAGCATCAGAAAAGCAATTCATTTAAAGGTGCAGTGAGAAAAAGCACAGACTAAAGCCTGTTCAGTAACCCTTCTCTATCCCCTCCAACACCACCACCAAGAAATGACTTGCAAAATGAAATGTATTCTGTTACCGCTTTGCATATTTAGGGCCATTCCAAAGCACAATAAAAATATACTTCATGGTAAGACCTACACACAAGATGTTAAAAAGTACACTAACTTTTACTAAATGTTACAATCAATGATATAACGTGTGTAAGTAGGGTTGCTTTGTCATATATTGATAGTTACCTCACTTTCACATCCACATTAACTTGATTTTAAATGCAATTAATACATATAGTCAAGGAAGACTAATGGACTACATTCTGCACTTAACCTGGTGGACATTTTCAAATGGCACAAGTGACCAGTGCAAACCTATTTTGCATTGTAAACGACTAAATAAATCTTAATGGATTAAGAATGATCAGCTATCAACACACAAGGGAAATTAAGTGCTGAAATGCCTACATTGATTATTTTAAATTATTAGCCTTACTCTGTTCTTGAATTTGTATGCTTTTAGTGAGCTTTAACACATTTACAAGACTTATTGACTATAATTACAAGAGAATTCAAGTAATGGACACATCAATTATAAGCAACATGTCTTGACCAGACAGTTGCATAAAGAATTCTAAAGAGAGCTCCATTAGCATCTTCCCCTTAGTTTTATTCAGTTTTATCTGCCATAAGAGGGCATATTAAGGGCTTATATAGCTGCTCTGACCATGTGAACATGAATGTCCCTCCCAAGACTTAACATTGCATTCAACATTAGATATTAGCTGAAACTATATAGATAAATACATTATTGACAGGATAGAAGTAATGATGAAAGTAAAAAGTATGTGAATTATTGGTATGCATGAATACTGCAGTTATGGTAAAATACTTTGAAGGATTTGAAATACAATGTCTGTGTTCCTCACGATTAATTTTAAACTTTGTTGTCCAGTCATGCCCTTGCCTTTTTATAAAAACTTTAAAAACTATTTTAGGATTATGCCAGGAATTACCATTTCTTTTATGTTTCTTTTTTCTTACCTTTTTGTTCTCTTCCTTGTAACCATGCACTAAGTTTCAAATACTGCATGAATTTAAACTATAGCTTCCATAATAAGCCATTATTTAAAAGTACAGTAAAATAAACCTTACAGTTTTAATGAAAATATGTTCATTGAAATGTGAATTTATTATTCAAATCCACTCATAAATTCAACCATGGAGACACCACTTGTCTAAGCAGAGCTCAGTGATTTAGAAAAGCTGTCTATTTAAAATAAAGAATGTATGGCAGGTTTATAGAAACATCACAGTGAATTTTTACATAAATTTAGAACTGCAGCTTATGCATTTTTCTACAAAAATGTTTTTAAATTTTCCACTTAAAATTAAACATAAAAAGGAATTGAAAGGGTAATCAGAACAGAAACAAAATCAGATGCTACATCCCTGTGCATGACATCAACACTACACACTGCCTTCCAAAAAGACTGACCTATTCCAATTCCCATAACTTATTTCTACAAAAAATCTTGTTGTTTATTATTTGTATTTATTAAGGAGTGATATAATAGCAAATGACCAGCTGGAAGCATTATGCAATGTTGAAAGCGTAACTGAATTGAACTGAAATAAACTATTTAGATACTAAACAACGACGAGAAAGTTGCAAAGAACAGCTAACTTGCTCTCTCAAACCAGCACTGCTTCATTATATGAATTTAAGAACAAAGGATTAGATAAAGGGAAGGAAACCTCTTTACATGAAGCAAAAAGCAGACGGACAACTGCGCTTACAATGCTCTTACATTTTCTACCATTTGATCACTATACCTTCACACCCCTTCACATACTTAATACTTAGGTGATTTTGAATTTCATCAGTGGTTCATCAGGCTATATGAATGCCATTTCATAAGAAATGTGGATGAGATTAACAAGCAGAAAAAGACCAATGGTATAACTCACTGTGTTTGAAAGAGACGGGTTGCAAAGAGAGCATTTCCATACCTGTATGGGTACGAATGTGAGCTAGGAAGGCCATGGAATTGCTGCTTCTACACATCTTCCCACAATACTTGCAGACGTTGCCTTGATTCTCTTCCCTCTCTCTGTTTATTTGCTCTGTGTCTTCCACAATGTACTTATTCACTTCCCGCAACAGTTCTTCGTGTTGCTCTTTGATATGGAGGAACAAGTTCTGCTCTGAATCAAAGGGCTCCGTGCACTTAACACATTTAAAGGTAGCGCCTCCTTCTGGCAGCTCCTCCACGCTTGCCTGCTCATTTCGCATGTGCCCAGCACTGGCCAAGTGCTGGTGAAGGTTGCTTTCTGTGTAAAATGATTTTCCACAGAGTAAACAATGAAAATGTTTTTCTTTTGAAGGATGTTTCATGGCTATGTGAACATTTAGTCCGCTCAAACCATCTGCTAGAAAACCGCAGTCATCACAGCGAATACGTGTTGATTCCCCAAGGGAAATTCCTTCCGATTTCTTCTTTTTCACACTGCTTGGTGACGTGTCTGCTTTTGCAGTGAGCTCACTAGCTTTCACTCCACCCGACATCTGCCCTTCATCAGAATGGTCAGCAGTCTCCCCATCTTGATGGCTTTTTAATCTTACTATAGAAGAATCAAACTTGCCAAAATTCTGCATCATCTTTCCTTTATCATCAGCACTGATAACTGTTCCCAGAGCCTCATTACTACTTTCTTGCATGCCCTCAGCTGTTGAGCCATCTGCCTCCCAAACATTGTTATTTATAGTTACTTCTGCTTCATGTTGTGCTTCCATAAGGGCTTCTTCCTCCTCCCCAGTAGGATCCTCTTCAAAACTTCTGTCATCCTCTAAACTATGTATATTTTGTACCATTTCCCCAATGTTTTCAGCAAAATTTGATTGCTCTACTGCACTACTTCTTTCTGGAAGAGTTAGCCTAAGTGGATTATTTTCTTTTAGGGATATTTCTTCAAGAACACCTGTGTTTTTACATTCTACTTCAGGGTTTTCTCTATTTGCTTCCAAGCTTTCCTCATCTTTTCCTGAATTCACGGTTGTGTAACTTGATCTATTTTGATTTTCTGCAGTGCAATGGTTATCTGAGTTGAGCAGCTCCTGACCATGCCCACTTTTCTGAAGCTCACAACTACCTGCTTCTTCAACTGATACCTCCTTATCAAGTTTAACAACTTTGTCTTTCTGAGGAGCTTGTTGGAATGCTCCACAAAAATGATTTTTGTCTCCATTTTTAGATTCCTCAAGTTCAGCTTCTATTGTATTCTGGGAACTGTCTTCTTCAGGCATTTCTGGAGATGCATTTTCATCTAAGACAGAACACTCAGTTAAGCTTTTACTCATATGATCACCCTCTGCTGCATCTTTGGCATATTTTATTTCATTTAAAACAGTTTCTAATTCTCCTGGACCATGATGATGCTCCTCTTGAGACAAAGCAGTGGCTTCTTTAGTGATATTTGCTGTGTCTGCTTCCTCCCCCAAGGAAGAATAAACATAAGTTTCTCTTCTAATTTTATGTTTCTCTGTTGCTGCATGCCGAATCATCTCTCTGTGAGTGACAGCATAGTAGTCACAAGCCATACAGTAGTATTCAAATTGTTTTGTATGCTTTCGTTTTATGTGCAGCTCTAAAGAAGAAGAAGAATGAGCAATGAAGTTGCAATGTATGCACTTGTCATTTGCACCCATTGCTCTTCTCTGGGTGCATGGGTCACCATCTTGGCTAACCCTAGCCGGTTCCAAAAATATACGTTGTTTTATATTTAAAGAATTTTGAGTATGTTCCAGATCTGGCAGCCGATGGGCATTTTCAGCTTTTATCTCAGAGTTTCCTTGGTCAACTTCTTGATTTTCTATGACAGAATTTTCCAAATCTGATGACTGGCTACCATCCTCAACATGTTCATACAGAACAGTCGTGGGGCTATTAACCTTCTTGCTTACGGATTCAAAATTACCTCCTTCAGGACTAACAATGATCTCCGAGTTCTGTTTTCCATGTCCTTCTATTTCAACACGACTTCTGTGTTTTTTAGTGGCACAGTGACGTTCCATATCTCCTTTGGTTACAGTATAATAATTGCAAACCTTACACAAATAGCTGTATTGATGACTGTGCTTTCGTCTGATGTGAACAGTCAAATTTGTAACACTGGAAGCCAAAAGACCACAATGGGTACATGTCCTAGAAATAGTGCCTTTGGGTCTCCCTCTTCTTGGTGCATTAGCTAAAACCAATTCATTTTCACCAGTTCTTTCATCAACTGGAACCAGTTCTTTATTTCTTGATATGTTTTCCACAGCAGAGGATGAGACATGTATAATTTCTTTATCTAAGTCAGTATTGACACTCCCAGAAATGGAAGGCTCCATCACAGTTTTAATACCACCAACACCAACACAGACCTTTTCAATACATTCCTCAAAACGTAATCCAATATTATTTTTCCTGGCATTTTCAAGGTGCTTGCTTCTTTTGATATGCTTCTCCATTCCTTCCTTACTCAGTGAGTAAAGATTACATGCTTTGCAAAGGAAGTGATATTCCTGTGCATGTCGAAGTTTTATGTGCCTTGTAAGAACTGTGGAAGACCTTGTCTTATAAAAACACTTTTTACACTGAAATTGGGTTTTATTCAGAACAGAATGCTTCAGTTCATTTCTATAATTTACTAAAGAGGAGTCTGGGTTTTTTTCTTTCATTGACACTTCCATATCCTTTGCAAGTTTTTGACTATTGTTCGATTCTAAGGCAGCATAAGTTACCACTTGCAAGGTCAGATCACTGTTACTCAATGGAGTAGCTGGCTGATCGTGTTTTTCATTTTTTTGATGATTTACAAGCTCTTCTTCTGTTAGAAAAAAGAGAAGGCAAGTTGGACAGCTCTGGGACATATTATGCTCTTCACTCATATGGCTTTGAAGGTTTATCACATTCAAGCAAGTAAATGAACAAAGTTGACAATTAAAGCTGCAACCTCCCATCTGGTGTTTACTGTCCTGACAGTGTTGCTTCACATCTTCCTTGACTATAGAGGAATAACTACATGTCTGACAATGAAACTGGATCCTTTTTGTATGAAGCTTTACAACATGAGCTTCCAAACTTTTTCTGGTCTGAAAAACATTACCACAATAACTGCAAGTATGACTAACACTATGATCAGCAGTAAGTTTAATTTGAGAATCTTTAGTGTCTGCAGTGCTGGAAGAAAGTGTATTCAATCTATCTAGGGTAAGATCTTGAATTTCTGAAACAGCTTCATATTGATTTTTATTATGTGTTTCTAATTCTGTATGCAATGTAAGTCTTGAATAACCAGGTTTAAGCTGTGTGCTAGAGATATGCTTCATGTGTATTCTCTGCGGATCAGACTCGCCTTTCTTACTGCTACCCAACAAATTATATCTTCTTTTAACCTGCCTTTTTAATCTAAAAGAACTACTTCGCCCAAATGAAGTCCTTAGCAATACAACATTTCTTTTATGTTCTAGTCTATCAAATCTCCTTGCCATGTTTAAACTGCTAACTAGCTTTTTGGTCATTGGAGGATGATCCGATTTAGGCAAGATGCCTTTCGAGGGTCCTGGTATTTCTAGCTTTCCAGTAGGGACATCATGATTTTCTTCAACACTGGAAAAAAGCAACGTTTCCTTTGTCATAGTAGCTGGCTTTTCAGTGGAAACATTTATAGATGGTATCATTTCAACAAGTTCAGTGCCATCATTTTGTTTAGACAAGCTTACTTTTGAGCCTTTTAGTGTACTGCAAACATTGCTTAGTTCTTTTTTATCAACAGTCCTTGTCCTTAATTTACTGGTCCCAGGTTTTGTTCTCACACTCCTCTCTTTGATTGCAGTAGACTGTTGTTTATTAAAGGATTTTTTTGTCAGTATCTGTACAAATCCTCCTCGTGCAGCAAGGTTTTGGCGTCGAAGGTGCATCTTGCCAAGGAAGCGAGAGTTTAGGAGATTTTCCTCAACACTCTGAAAACCACAAAGATCACAACAAAATATCTTGGATTGCTCATGATCTTGTTTAACGTGCGTGTGTAATGCTGAGCTATGTTCTGCTATGCAACTACAGCGAGGGCACGGTTGCTCTTTGGGTTGTCTAGAGTGGCTTTCTCTTATATGTTTTCCTATATCAGAGCAGGAGGGGAAAAGCTGATTACACGTTTTGCCTTTAAGATCATTGCCTACGTTTCCAACCAAATAGCTAACACTGATTTCTTCTGAAGAAGGTATATTTTCAGGAACAGCAGCTGGAACCTCTTCTGAATGTTTATTTTCCCAGTGAATCTTCAATATGGCACCATCAGCACATTTGAAATCACAGTGTGGGCACATCAAATTTGAATTAAATATGTCATCACCAAGACAGCTGGTGACTCCTTCCTTCTTTATAGCTCCATCTACTATACTAACTGCTTCTCCAAGTAGGACTTTCTGCAATTTCCTTTCACTATCTTTCTTGTGTTCTGAAGAACTCAGCTTTCTTTTTCTGGAGACATTTTCAGGTCTATCTGCTTCAACAATGTCAGAGTTTGAAGCTTCTGACAATGCCCTTTTATTTGTGTCATTCTCTTCTCTTTTCTTTTCAAGGTCCCTGAACACTTCACCTGATATGGGCCTTGTTTTCTGCTGAGATGAAAGGCCACATTCAGCATTTTTTCCTGATGCATTTCTGAGGGAGTCTTTTGTTAAAGCAGTTTGTGAACTCTCATCACCATCATCTCTCTTCTGATTATCCTCCCCATCCATTTTTAACAAGGATATTGCCAATTGCAGATCATCTGGCTTAGTACCTACAAAACAAAAGAGTTATTATTAGTCTTTATACACACTCAAACGTTACAAGGCTCAAGATAAAAAAGGAAAAATTTTTAACAAATTAAAATCACAGCAGAGAGACAGACACAATGAAAGAGACTAGGCTGCATTTTCAGTACGGTGTCTCAACTTACAACACCTAGAAATCAAACCAGCTTCTAGGCATGGGGTTACAGAGTTCTCTGTGATGAGCACCATGTGAGTGAGCACTGGCTTCAGAAGCTTTTTTGTCATCAAGTAAGTGTTCAACTCTCCAAGAAAAGATGACATAATTTAGCAGTGTCCAGTGCTGAGCAATGAGACTCACAAGTGCTTAGCATCCCTAAAATGTTGTTAATTTTATTTAAGTGTTTAAATTCTTAGCATGCTTAACTTGGGTAGACAAGTCTGACCTTTGTTTTGGGAAGTATTTTTAGGATATTCTAAACATAACAGCTTTCAGGGAACCTTGCCATGGGACGCTCAACTTTTCCTGAACTAGAAATCTCAGGATCCTAAATTCAAAAGCTCTAAGGAGGAAATGACCATGGCTAAAACAACAAGCAAAACAAAACCAACGCAACATGCAAACATTGTAAGAATGAATCTTTCTTTCCCTCCTCTGCTTACACATGCCACAGAACAAAAGGAAAAAAGCTGAGAGAAAGAGAGGCTTGTTAGGAAAAAATAAATAAATAAATCGTTCCCTATCACTCCTAAAATATCCTCTAGAACATCGTTTCCCAAAGAAACAAAAAAAAGCAAACATGAAATAAGAGTCCAGAGAGGGAAAGCATCTTGAACCTCAGCACAAATTCCAACCGTCCAAGCTCAGTTACCAAAAAGATTTTTCTCAACTGCCTAGTGTGACCTTCCTGATCCTAAAGGGACGTCACCCCTAGAAAACTGATCTACAAACACAGTTGGGGGTGGGAGGGTGGAAATCAAACCTTGACATTTACTACCTTTTCATTTTGATATGAAGCTACTGAGAATTGAAAATGCATTTAATTTTAGCAGATGACTAAATACAAAATGTTTATCTATGTGCTTTACACGATGATTTAAACATCAATTTGCTGCAGATCCAAGTATCCAGTTTTTTGTTCAGTTAGCCACTGAATGAGGCCATGACCACAATTGTAAGTACTTCTTGACAAGATTAAGTAATTGCAATGTTGATACAGAGTACAATACAGACAATACAGGGTACAAAAAAATAGTTAAGAACATGCCAAAAAAAAAAAACACTTAAAAACACCACCATTCATGCTTATTTTTGAGGCTAAAGTACTTCAAGAATGTATTGAACTGAAAAAATATACTCAAATCAGTTGGACTTAGTACCCATGAAAGTACAAAACAATTGGCTTTTTTGCTTAACAGTAATTTATGTAAGGCCTATAAGCAATTGAGTGCACAGCAGCTGCATACATTCAAGGGACCTATTTTTCAACTGCAAGTCTCATTAAGTTAAAGTACTGACCAAACTTACACCTAGCTACCTATACCCAGCTTTTTAAATGCAAGAATGAACACGTCCAGACCACAATAGCCCTTAGGAGGATCCAGTCATCGCTCCTCTGTGGTTTTGTGATTCCTGTATTGTATTATTTTCCTTTATTCACTAAACCATGATGGAACAATCAGGCCTACATTCGCAGCTGGCCTAAGTCAGTATACTGTCAGTACGTTCAAAAATGCTGCAGCAATTAACACCAGATGCAGATGAAGCCTTTAAAGTGCAAGCTTACCCTGAAAGGGTTTATGAACACTGTTTGGGACACAGAAAAAAAGACCAAACGAAAATGATGTTGTTTAATTGGTGTAAAGCGTTATTAATATATCCTGCTTAAGGAATACGAAGAAATTATGCCAGTGATGAGTGCCACGAGTCGATCCCTAGCTGTCTGCATGCAGCAGCCCTGGGCCCTTTGCCCTGCCACAGCAGGTCCCCAGCCCACCACCGAGACCCAACCACTCTTCCCCAGCATGACCTAGAAAAAAGCAGTTTTTCCTTTGCTGTACAATACAATTGGCAGTATCAAGCCAATTTCCCAGCTTCTTTATCCCCCCAGACCACTTGATTTATCAGAGAACCTGTCCAGCAGTGAACTAATAACCTGCACTGGAAATTTCCACTATCAAAGGGTGTATCTGGATAATTAGTGGTTTCTCCATTGACAAAAATTCACACATTCAAGCCTTATTAATGAGTAAGGGATTGGTGACTCCTCACCATACTCTCTTCTGACATACTTCATGCCCATTTAAAGTCATCCCGTAATTTGATTTAAACCTTAAAGCGCTGTCACACCTAGATCAACCTCTGACAGAAATCACAAACCACTTTCAGTCAGAGATACAGTAATCACCTGAGATGGATGCTTCAAGGCTGTCAGGGAGAGGTATCAGTTAGTCTCAGAACATGCCTTTTCTGCCATTCCAGCTCAGATTCAGCTCATTTCCAATAGCCACCCGCAAACCTCAAGAAAAATGGCTGAACATTTGCATACAGTATCTGCAGGCTCAGCCTTGCTTCTCGTAATTTGTTCACTTATTCTCCAACAGAAGTTCATCTTTCTCTGCGCTCTATCGAAAATCCCAGATTGCAAGGCTTACCCAAGTCATTCAAATCAACTTGCACATCCAGTTCTGGCATCCAACCTTCAATGCAACTGTATTGCATCAATTACAGAATTATTCAAACACTTAGGAAAAAAATTTTTTTCCCTTCTTTCATCTTTTCAAACTGGTTGCAGTCACAACTAGGTTGCTAGACAAGGGGGAAAAAAAAGGCAAAACAAAATTCCATAGGTGGTGGTAATAATTTCCATAAATTCAGTATGAAATTAAAGATAGCCACATATGCAGTACAAATGTGCAAAGTAATCTCATGCTCCAGCCTTCTTACCTAATTCCACAATTCTACAAGTTGACAGTAAATGGAGACACTTGTCTCCACCTTCATTTCTTGATAAACCTCCTGTACCACGTGGGCAGGAGATGCTCTCTGCCTCATTTATAGGCAGCCCTCCTAATGAAGTCAACAGGTTCGCATCTGCTCCCGCACCTAATAACAAGTATTATCAGGGCAGTAACTCCTAGACTGCACTTAATGAGTTAGGTGTAGTAACAGTTAACAATATGCTTTTATCAATTTTGTCTCTGCTTTATAGCGGAGTGTTCACAAAAATAATCTTCCCCTGCATACCCTTCCCAAGGCAGATTGGTCTCTGTCCCACCTCCATATAAACTGCATCAAAAGATCACTAACGGGAGTTCCCACCTGCATGAACACTATATTCTAGAAAGAATTCGTTATAAAAAGAGAACAACTATGTCTTGGTTGCCTTTGTCTCTCTAAAATTATCCTTCAGTTATTTAATTTAAGAAATTAATTTTCCTTAAATCTCCTTCAGATTTCTTAAAGTTGCATTCAGGACGGAAGTGCATCTTATGAGGTCGATATCACTGGCTATCATCTCTACTTTCTGCTTGGACCATAGTCATAGCAATTTGCTGAGCTGTGGTCAGTTTTCCAGATTTCAGCTGAGATCTAAACACAGGACTGAACCATGTCTTAGTTTCTCTCTGCTTTGATCTTTGCTCAGCAACACAGTTGTGTCTCTAACACATGATTTTAGTAGCACATGCCTCAGTTTTCTTGGTGAGATAGTAGTAACTCACACCCAAAGGGAGCTTTGGGCAGACAACGACTTAGTTTTCTGCGTGGATTTATTGCATGATATACCCACCCCTGCCTGAACTGTGACTATTATTACTTGAAGGATGCATTCAGCACACCATAAGCCTCCTCTAGGCAAGAGAAGCCATCTCAGTAACATTTTGCTTTTGCTCCCTATGCTTCTTCCCTGACTGCAAGCTTCTTCCCTGAAAGTCAGGCACTTCTACCTTCTCAGATTTGCCACAGGATGAGAGGTGGATGGCAAGGGAACCAGCTGGTCACAAATCTGGGTGGTCTCAATCCTCAGCCTGCATAAGCCAATCCACTTCCAATCTCATCCAAGCTGCTGCACTAATTATTACCAGCCATAGGCTAGCCCTTAATAAAACAACTGATGCATCAGGAGCATTCTGAGGTTGTACAGACCTAATGATCACATTTCAAATATGATACATAAGTTTAAGTGGATTTCTGTTTGCAAAGTCAACCTTGGATCAAACTAGAATCTGGCACAGGGATCACATCAGCAGCAGAGATTCTGCATCTGGATTTCAATTAAATCAACTAATAACCAAAAGCATATATTAGATGCAACAAGAATTCCTCTGCAGCTTTGGCAACTTAAGCACATGCTTAAAGAAAAGTCCTACTAAAGAGTGTGGCTGAATGAGACTTTTGATACCAATTTTTTAAATGTTTGTTCTTCCATAGCTGTACTGGCACTGTAATGCAGGTAAAAATCATATAATAGTAGAAGTGGGGAAAAACAGTTCTTGAAATAATAACTACCCTATTCATGGATCAGTAAGTCTAAAAAGATGTGAGATGCAAGCTCTGGGGCTTTTCCATCTACCTTCACCTTCTAAAGATTCCAGTTAAGTTCTGAGAAGTAACAAATAGGTGAAGTGCAAGAACACAAAACCGCTTCATGTATTGCATAAATATATCAGAAAGGATTTATGTAGGCTCTAGGACTGCAGCAATGAAATCAAGAGGTGCTACCCAGCAGGCCACCAGGAATGCAGAATCAAGCCTAAGCAAAATAGACAGCAGCCAAATCTTCAGTACTTTCTTTCCTTAAAACTCGGTTCTGTCAAACTGCTCTCTCTTAATATCAGGCTTGATGTTCGAAATGAAACCGTTCTAACTCAAAAGTGAGTTGACTTTTTGGAACATAAATCTTTTGTTAATGTTCATATAAATCAAGAATAGCTGAATGGTTTCTTAAAGGATATGACCAAAAATTAATTTGCCACATTAGCTTCAGGTTAACAAATTCTTCTGCTTGGAAACATCCATTTGTTACTTAAGGCATTTTGAGGTTATTTGTAACAATTTGTTGTTAATATTTTTTCAAAAAAAACCTGTTGTGGCCTGAATATTTCTATGCAGAAAACACTAAGCACTAACTCTACTGGCAATATCAGCTAAGTCTTCAGCTAAGAATCTTTAGCTATATTATTCGGTTTTGTTACACAGTCAAATTATTGTATATTATGCRCTTGTAATTTTAAAATGTGTGTGTGTCCTCATATATAAGGTGAGGATTTGGATGTACAAATTTCTATGCTGATGTGACATATGAACCGATAAACTGCTTTGAAGAGCTTAAAAATATGTTTTACTTCTTTTGGATAGTTGGATACTTGAATAGTTATTGAGGGAAAGCTTTACATTAACGATTCTCCTCTTTCACACATCAGGATTTCCAAATGGTCAGAATCATGCAGTTTGTTTTAATATTTAATCTAATTTAAAAGATACATCCATGGTCAGAATTCAGCACTAGCTCAGTACCTACTAAGAAGAAAACAAAAAGCAAAAAAAAGTAATTCTTTGTGAGCTGCTACCAAGATAACAACACAGATTTTTGTATTCTTCCTACATCATTTTTTTTTCCAGAGAGAATATCTTCTGTCCCCAAATGACTGATGCTTTTGTACAGAACTGTACTAGATACCATATCAATATGTAAAAAGCAATCTACTTGAGTGTTTTCTCTATTTTTTTCTTCTGATAGTCCAAATAATAGTATATAATTCCTCTATGCCAATAGATGTGCAACTGAGATTTTCAATTTGAGATTTGCATTCCCTAATCCTCAGATGAAATTTAGAAAGTAGTAATTTTAATTTAAGATCAAAAGAGCAAGCAATTCATTAATGATCCATAAACCTGTAATGAACTGCAAAGTTTCTTAACTTAATGCTCAGTAGATATTTATTTACTTTTCTTTCTATCATATGCCAACTCTTCAAGGAAAGGGGTATGGATGCATAAAGAAGAACCCAAAGAAAATATACTTACAGGTATGAAATTCTTCTACCATTTTTATTTGTTATGCTAATCCTGACATTAGAATTTCCAAAGCACTTCTCAGTTAGCATATTATCATCTCAAAGTATTCAATATCCAATCTACAGTGTTTGTAAGAGATGTGACGTATGAAAAACAGAGTTTCATTTTTTTGCCTTAGAAATTCCTCTTTTCAAACAAATCAATTCTTTCAATGAAATCATAGACACAATGAAGCAAGATCTTTTTAATGAGCTCCTTAAATAGCCTGCACAAAACTGAATGTGAACAACTCATCTCAATGCAAGACCTTTGTGCCAAATAAGCAACTACTCATATTCAAGGGAATAACATCCTTCCTAAATCAAATTACAGGTCTTTCTTGCGGTCCTACAAAGTTAACTGGCTTACTTTATTGCTCTCTTGATAGATGGAATACAGAAGACACTATGATTGTTGGTTCAAACAGAACAAAGATCAACTTTATTTTGAGTAGCATTTGGTGCTATTGATTACAAACATGTATTTTTCCTTGCAGTATAAGAATGTTGGAATTTCAAGCTATGTTCTGTGACCATATTCTTTTTGTGAGCCGCTTATTTTGTTTGGGCACCAGAAACCCCAGAGCAGACTTCCAAATAAACTATAAGCTTTCAGAGACTTTCAAAGAAACTACCACACTGATGGATCTGCAATAATTACAGTAACAAAACAAAATGCATACTAACAGTCATCACTTGAGTATCACTGACAAGCAATTTGCACTCATTAAATCCATTTTGTCATAGGAATCAGGAAGGACTGTAATGGCATCACAGGGAAATAGACCCTGCAATACTACTTGCATCCTTCTTGCTTCTTCTTCCAAACCATTGAAAGTACTTCCAGGAAAAAAAAAGCCAAAATAAAGGAAGTTCTTATGAATTCCTGCCATAAAGGATATATTCTTCAGTTCACAGGAAAAACTGAAGAGCAAAAGGCTAGGTTCCCTAGTTCAATATCCATTTGCTTCAGAAACAGCCAAATGCTGCTAAATGCAGCATTGACCACCGATCAGTTCAACTTGGAAGAGTCTAAAAAAAGAGGTGGATACACATTCATTTCAAGTGCTGTTAGAATCAATATGCAAGTCCAAGACAGAGAATGAGAGAAAGTGCACTAGTACCACTTAAAAAGTGCTGAATAACCCCCCAATTTTCAATTTTTGAAATTCAAAAAGATTCCTATTTTGGATTTTAAAATTTGAAGACTTTTGACTATTTTCAGGGTGAGGCATAGATAAAACAACAGGGATGAAAATAAGCAAAAGAAGCTTCTGAAGATCCAGGAAATCATATTTCCATAACACTGTGATTTTTTAATGGACAAAAAGCATTGTGTAACTCAAAACACTTTAGAGCGTTCATTAGTTCCATGAAGGAAACTTCAAGGATGGAAGTTCACATTTTTCACGACTAGTAAGGAGTTACTTGGTCTATGGGAATTCTCAGAATGACGCATTTCATATGAAATGCGATTCTGACCAACTTCACCAGCTAGGCTTCAAGAGAAACAAAAAGTAAATGTAATTTGAATCTCTTTTCTACCATAGGCTGTAGAACCCTTTTACCTGCAGTGGACTGCACTGTGAAGTTTATTAGAGGAAGTACAAATGCACTATCATGCTCCCCCCCAAAAAAAAAAAAGTTAAAAGCTTGAATTTTTCCTGTGCTTTGACAGAAAAAGATATAAAACATAAGTATTACTCTCCTAGAAGGCTATTCTAGAATTTAATACCTGCCAAGATTTACTAAAGTTTCATCAACCTTTGCTCAAAATTAAACCTAAAAGACTGAAAAAGATGGCTTTGTTTGTAGCTTTGTTGGCATATCCTTGTTTTAAACTACCATTTCATATGGAAAGCAACAAGAGGTCTCCATCATCACAGTCAGGGTTACATCTGCCTACTACCACTGCTCGAGCAGACTCAGGGAGCAGTAGCAGTACTAACACAGGTGGAAAGGCCACCACAAACGAATCTCTCTTCTCCATGCTGAGAAACATTTTTTTGGATAACTTGAACCAAGATGCAGAAAGGGAGTATGAACTAGACAAAACTGCCAAGGAGGGGGGGGAAAAAAAAGCATTTTTTTGCCTTGAAATGTTCTCTTCTTTTCTTATATAGCTAAACAACAAAAAAAGAAACTATCAAGCATTTTCCAGCTATTTATTATCCAGCTATTTGCTGAGCAATAGCTCAGTGAATATAGAAGAACCTAACCAAACCCACATTAAATTATCCAAACTATTGTAAATATGCCAAAGCATTCAGAACTAAATTAAATAGCAATAAATAAATAAATAAAACCCCAAACAAGTTCTGTGTGACGTTAGGACACCTAAACTGTAGAAAGGGCATAAAAAGGAGGAAGGATGGAATAAGGTAGAAAGACAAGGAAATCTAACATGTTTTAAATATTAATATTTTCTGACTACATGCTTTAATTGCCTTGCTTGTTGTTCTGTAATGACATTCTACTAATATAAACTAGGCCCACATGATTTAGGTTACGGCCTTTATCCCTGTCTTTTAAATGACTAGAGCAAAGAATGCATATAACAATTTGTGTGCATATGCCACACTTCTCTGTTTTATTGTGCTTCCTGTTTTCCTCTTATCACTAGCCTATTAAAGTATTGTAGCTGGAAACAGCTGCATGAGTTTTTCACTGAACAGGTAGCATAAGCAGTTAGGATTATTTGTAGCTTAACAAAGTTTCCAAAGAAGAATAAAAAGTGTCCCTACACTTTTAAAGGAAATGGAAAATTAATAAAAATAAAAGCATTCTGATGACACCTGGTGGCCACTTCCAATACAGGGAAGTCATGGTTCACTGTATTTCATCTGAGAAAGAGTAGTTCAAATAAAAATGTTTTACATGTTTCTTTGGTAAGCGCACCCACAGAAATGATAACTGATATATTTCTCATCTAGGATATATATCCTTACATATGCATATGTGAAATCACATTATCAGTATTAATATATGTAGACCTATTCAACAATGTTAACTATTAGTTCCTAATATAAAATTTACTTTTCTGTACAATAGAGCTGAACATATTGAAAGTATTTCAGCTCAATCCTGTAAGACGCATGAAACCCAGACTGTCTTTTCAGTCTTGATTTTCTAACTGAGTTGGTCAAATAAGGCAGAGGGTGAGGGAGGAAGAAGCATAATTAAAGCAAAGGGTTGCTTCTCATCTCCCTGTACTCAGAGGGTTCTGTACTATACCTGCTGTCCCTAATCCCTGTCAGCATTAGACCTCCAATAAACTTAAGCAGCAGCATGAATGAAAAGATTCATTTCTTTGTTTCGCTGTATCTCTAAACAAGAATTAATATGTCATTAGAAATTAGTATAAAAATATGATGGCTGTACACAGTTCTCAGGTGATAAACTATTAACACATAGTGGAAAAGCTGCATACCAAATCACACCTTTATCCTTAACAGTTTCTTATAATACCTGCAAGCACACACAATAATACTGCCATCTCCTCCACAACTGGTAGGGTGTTTTTTCCCTGATAACCTGTGATGATCGTCCCTAAGACTTAAACCACGGATAGCTGTGCAAAGCTTGGCTTCCTCCATAATGACTGTTATTTGTTTTGAAGCAAACAAACCCCTGTTTCAATCCAAGTCACCAAACACATGGTAAAGCTATGCACTTTTGCTCTGTGAAAAGTTCAGGGGGTTACCATTGAATTTTGTTCTAATTTCCATCAGTTTGTGTCAACAAACAAACAAATATGAGAAAGCAATAGGAGGCATATGTAAGGTAAAGTGGCATTATGATTCTAAGCATAGGCAATATGAGATGATACAAAAATTATTACTCCCTTCTGTGCTGTGATCCTAGTCATGAGCTGCTATTAGTGCCTGCACAGTATGGTGCCCCCTCTCTTCCCTGTCCTTTACTCCTCTCCCAGAGCTGGGCCGTGTATCTACAAGGCATCTTTGCTCCAGCAGTGGAGAGAAGAAAAGTCAAAAGCTGACCGTGCTCCTCTCTCTCCCTAGCAAAGCACACTTTTGGTTAGCAGATGGACAGAGAAGGAGAGCGAGGGAGGAGGCAGTGCTACAGTAAGGTGCTCTATGCACCTGGGAAAGATGAGCTGGAGGATGCAATACCAGCATCCACCTTGCAGTGCAGCCTGCACAGTGAAATCAAGTCTCCCCAAGACAGGCGCTAACCACTGAAGCAGAAGAGAACTGAAGAGGAGAAGAGACAGCCCCTTGCTGACACCACCATCACCTGTAAAACCCCCATTTACCCTTTGTCCAAAGGATTCACAATACTGATGCTTTTAGAACAAATACCATGTATGTTTCAAATGCCATTGCTTATCAATAGTATCTATTTCCCCCCACGGATATTTGTTTCAACAAGTGCAACAAATTCTGTGCATACTTAAATCAGTCCCTGAAATTTAGTTATCTTCCAGAACTAGCTATATAGCATCTTCCAGAACTAGCAATGTACTGAAGCACATGAATAGTTTCAGAAGGATTCCTCCTGGGCTTGCACGTAGRCACATGTGCTCGAGTGCGTTCCTGAGTAAGGGCTCAATTGGCAATTAAAATTTTCATTTCTCCTGCCAGAATTGTGCACGCAGGGCAGTGTCAAAAGGAGTTGCATTGGGAGTTGCATTTCTTCAGCATTTCTTCAGCATCTGCAAAAGTTATGCAGTTTCATTTTGCTATATCTAACAGTTGCATCTTGCTTATTATTTTTCTGTCATCTGAATATCTAGTGTAAACTCTTCTTGACATTTTGAAGTATATCATGCAATAGCTACACAGGATTACAGTGCTTGCTCTTCAGTTGACAGTTTATCACAAAACCACACCTTCAATCGGTGCCCCAAAGTATCAAACAGCTCACTGAGAAATACTGGACTCCAAGGTAAACAGACTCTTCTCTCCCCCAAGCCTAGAAGCAGCAGCAGAACTATTACACAAGAGTTATACTAACTTAAAGCTGAAATATCCAGGATACCACCTATAGCTTTCCTCCTCTGCAAGAAGAGGAAACACATACCAGGGATTTCAACAACCCCAGTCTCTGCATCCACCTCCCAAAATCCTCCCCGTGCAAGCAGCCCAAAGCAGTCCAACAGACTGCAGCATACTTTCCAACAGAGGTGCTACGCATGGCACAAAGGCACACAGAAGAACCACACTATTTCTTCCCCCTGCAAGGAGTCCTCAGGAGTTGGGTCAGGGAACTTACATATGCTGCCTTTAAATTTCCTCTATATAATTCTCTCTCTCAGGAATGTGTTAGGAGAGTGTTATTGCTAAAAATACTACTAATTCCCTGAAAAGCACCGAGTTAAAAATCAGTCTTACAAACTTTCCTGATATCAATGTTTTAATAAACAAAGAAAACATTATGCAACAATGGCAAGTACGTGGAAACTGAAGTAGAATAAAAAGTTACAGCTGCTGCAACATTTCTTTAGAAAAAATTGACATACTACTAAGTAAGCTATCACTCAGTTCAAAYCCCACAAGGATCTGAAGGGCCACAAGCTCACCCTTACAGACTACCTGTGTCACAGTTTATAACAAGGAAGTATAGACAGCATGCAAAGTCTGTTTTTTATCCCGTTCTGGATGGGGCAGCATCTTGGCTTTACACTCTCAGCTTACTAAGCAGTGGAGCTACACTAGCCCAAATTACAAACAGAGCTAATTTCTCTGATGAAGCAATATGAGCAGAGAAAGCAGACTGCAAGCTGAACGGGCTGCTTCCTAAGTCAGAGAATATAGGTAAAGCCTATTTTTCTTTCAGGTGATAAAAAGAGTATTTAGTCTTGTGTTTCTGTCATCAATAGTCATTTTCCTGGTATTCATTCTGTAAAAATGCTTTTAAGAAGTGCTACAGGACTTCTTTTTTAGCTGTAACAAACAATGAAAAGAGAGAATCTAAAATTAAAGCTTACAGATCAACAAGAACAAACATTTTGTTTTAAAGTGAAACCCAACATTAAGCTTACCACTTTTGGTCCATTTTATATTTTCCAGAACTCTAAGTCATTATATCCTACTTTTCCAAGCACTATGATTCAGATCTTCACTTTCTGATAAATTCCATAAATATTTGATATTCAAATACAACTTCAGTTTCGTCACCTCTAGTCTTCCTTATTCTAAAGCACCAAATCCTTTCACTTTTTACCTGAATCAGGAAAGGAATTCACTTCTAACTGTTGCCCTGTAGTTCTATTTTACAATTTAAAGTATAATAAAATATGATTTTGTAGCATATGCACCATTTTTCCAGAGCCTAATACCTGATGTTATTTCCATCACACTAAAAAATACATGAGATTTTACTTGTTAAAACTTTTGTAACAGCACAAATCACAACAATATAAATATGCAAAAGTTCTTATTAGAACAATCATCATAMTTTTCTCAAACTCATTCTGCACTAGTGTGCTAAGGAGATTGAAGTATTCTTAGAGGCACCTACAAAAGAAAAAAAGGAAAAAAATACCCCTTTAATGGTGATGAATTCTTCACAAAATTCTCCTCACAAAAAAGCCTACATTTTGGACTCCTAACTGCTAAGTAGGCATCCTAGTGCAAATATTTTTGTTTTAAATAACTGGAACAATACCCACAAACTTTTAAATCCAACTGAAGTCACCAGGAACAGGACATTTGCAAGTCAAGAAATTTCTTTAGATGCTTAAAAATGATCCTAGAAAGTAATGTCAGATAAATTGTGGGGATAAAATAATAAAATTTGGTTGTTATTCACAAGTGAACAAAATGGCATAAAAACACATTCTTGTAATTAAAATTAGCTTTTTTATTTAGAGAACTCAAAAATTAAGAATGATTAGCTACACTAATAATGCCTTCTCTAGAACATTTTAAAAGAAAAATTAAGCTATATTAGACTATTCTTAATAACTTGCAGATTTTAAAAGTGCCCAATTAAAAAAAGAAAAAAAGGACTCCAGAATAAAGGTAGGAAACGCACAAATTCAATGCTATTAAAAGGCAGACACATGAGATCCCATGCATCTTGTGCCATTTGTAAAAAGGTTGTTTTATTATCAGTGTAACTAATCACGATGAAGACATCTCTTACAACCAAAGACATTATAATGAATTTTCTTTACAGCTACAGAGAAATGGGATTTGCTGTTCCATATCAAACTAGAACAGGCTGTATAAATTCTTCTTCATATTTATTGTTAAATGTAATTTTTATCTATAAAATCAGCCATGAAATATTAAAAACTGAAACAACAGAATTTATATCCTTTACTTAATTTAGTTTAAACGGTCTATTCACTAAAGAGAGGGAAAAAACGTTACATATGTATTATAGCGCCCCCTTCCCCCCCCCCCCCCGAAGCATTTCCATTATAAACCCCTTAGTTTGGGGGATTTATAACTCGGCTGTAAAAGTTCACTTCATACTTAGAGTTGGTATACTTTTCCTTTTACAAATTAAAAAATAAAATAAATCTGCTGCAGGAGGAAGGCAAGAGGGGGAATGCGAGAGGAGAGAAGCGTTCACATGAAAAGCCTTCGGTGCTCAGCCACTGGAGCCGGGAGACGAGGGCCATGTGCCCTGTGCCGCCGCCTTGGCCCGCGCCCTGCCGACGGCGACGCCCCCGCGGCAGCGGCCGCGGTACCTCCCCGCAGGCAGAAGCCGCCCGTTCCTCCAAAAGGGCGCGAGGCCGCGGGCGGGGCGGGGCGCGCCCAACCGCCCTCCCCAACGGCCGCGCCTGCCCCCGCGAGCCGTCCTTTCCTGTCCGCTGCCAGTCCCCGCCCAACGGAGCGGGGCGCTGCCTCGCGCACAGGCCCAGCCACAACCCACCGCGCCACGCGGAGGCCGCCGAACCGACGCTCGCTACTGACTTTCGGCCACCGCTGACCTGGGCCAGAGTCGGGTTGACAGACTATGGGTGAAAATCCCATATCCCACTGTGAACTTCCGGAGTCATCCACACGACTGTAAGTTAGAGGGATTTAAAGTAAATAAGGGAGAAAGGCAAGAGGCATTAAAATTTGTCAGCAAAAAATCTGTCAAGTTTTTGTTTCCTTTGGGGAAGGAGAGCGGGAGGGAAGAAGCCAGCACATCTTAAAAATAAGCAGTGGACAAAATGGCATGTAAAAAGGGCTTTTCTGAGTTGCAGACCTAAAAATTGAGAATTTGGGAACTGGAGATCAGAGAACATGTAGTGTGATGACACCTGCAGCAGAAAAATAAAGGCAGCCAAAAAAAAAATTCCAATTTGATGGAAGCTAAAGGATTAAAGGGTATAAAAAGGCCTTTATTTAATATAGCATGGAAAAAATAATAAAAAAAAATTCACAGGAAGGTAGATTCCAAAACCAAAAAAATAAGGCAACAGCAAGACAAATGACCATGACCTTAATTGCTGGGTTTTAAACTAGGCTATTTCAACCTACCAATACCTTATTTTCAGCTTTCTCCTTGATCACAGCAAGAAGCACAAGAGTACCCTATACCTTAATTTTCAAGGCTCCCATTTTATGGTCTGAAAGGAATAGAAAGAGGTAGCCAGGGCGCAAACCGCTGGTTTGGTTCTCCCAGTATAGCTGGTAGGCACCGAAGCAAGCTATGCTCCGTGACTGGCTGCAGTCACTAGTTTTAAGAGCACAAGAGAGGCTGGAAAAGAGTGCAAACTCAGAGATGCTCACAGCTGCCCCAGTGAAGCTGCCCTCCTCTGTTCAGAGGAGGCCAAGGCCATGAGCTCCAGTTTAGCCTTTGTCACAGCCCATAATTTAAATTTCGTTCATCAGAAAAGGCTGTCTCTTAGCAATTCTCTAACTATTATCTGTAAGGCTACTGCAAGTAGTTTGCAACCCATCCCTTAGGCTCAAAGGTGGACAGGGTTCCAAAAGTGGCGTTTTGTAGCAAAAGCTTCAGACAACTGCCTTAAAGCCAATGCTTTCTTGCTAAAACTTTCTAGGTTTAAACTCATTCTAATACTAGACTGAATTCATATTTTATGTCTATTTGATTTTACACGTACTTTTTTTTTAATGCAACACATGAGTAAACATCATTAAGGCCAAAGACTTAAAATATGGAAAAGATCAGTACATATCTATCAATGCTTGCATTATCTACACATAGGAGAAAAAAGTATAGAGGACAGGCAGAAGCAGAAACTAACTCCATTATTATCATCCTCCAAGCGGGCTCCTGCTCCTTCCTTGGTTATTGCTGAATTGATGATTTTATCCAACATGGCATTTATTGTGCTTCTAAGAAAAACTGGGGAATTCTCTCATATTGTAATTCATGCAGACACAGGTAATGTCTACTTTTGCTTTGCCAAAAGTAAAACTGCAAAGGACTGGAAATAAAAATTATTGACCCAGATTGATTTCTTCCACATCCTACAACTGGCAACTTGAACAAAAGAAGAGATGAAAAACTATTGACATTGGAAGGACAGGTTCAGACTATCCTTTCACATTAAAGGAACAAAATTCCCAAGATAAAATAGGCAAGGATATTTAGGTAAATTTCAATAATAGCTAGGAAGAGAAGATGCTTTTATGAACTAAATTCATGGCACGCACACAGAGCGGAGGATATTTCTGAGATATGTATAAAGAAAAAAAATGTAATAGAAAGGTATTACCTACATAGCCTCCTGCCACACACTCACAAAAAGGTACATGAGCAATACAAATGAATACTGAGTAGCAAGAGAAAGACTGAGAAAGTTGGTGCTTGATGACAAGAGTATCCTTAAAACAATCAGACTCAATAGCAAAGGCTGCAACTGTAAAATCAGTTATCAATTCATGGCATTTATGACTGATCCCCAAAAGGAACATGATGAAGGAAAAATGAAGGATGAACTAGACAATGAAAATGTTTTAGCGGTTAGGGTGCTACTCTGGAACAAAAATCTGCACTCCATTTCCAAAATTCAATAGCCCCAAATGACTTAAGTCTAGATCCACCAGGGAATTCAAGCACTACTGAGCATTTCAATGTCAAGCTTTAAATGTCTGGATCACAAAGTGGGTCTGGAGTTCCGAATTAGGCACTTGTATCTCTTACATAGAGTAAATACACAGAGAGAGAGGAAAAAAACTCGGAGGGAGCTGCAACAGCCAGAGTGAAAACTGAACCACCTTACATAGTTCCTTAGAATATCAAGTCACTAATCTCATTAGTCTTGGAGAATTAAAATATAAAGCAAAACAAAATTTAAAAAAACAAACACAACAGTACAGTCTCTACTTCCCTTTAGGAAATCAAAGTCATTTTTGAGACAGTGATGCCCTCTAAGGCTACGGGAGCTGCTCAATAATGTTACGTCCCTACTTCTGGGAACAGAGCAGAGCTGCAAGCCTGTACATCACATGCACATTGGATTAACAAGTTTTCATGATGATGCAGTAAAATCCACATTCACTCCAAGAGTATTTTTCTTTTTTTTTTTAATGTTAAAGATAGTGGGTAGCCATTAGCATTATTTATATTAGAATTTATAGAAAAACATATATTCATTAGAAAAAACATGTATTGACCTGACATGAGCAGACGCATACTATTTGCTCTGCCCTTCCGGTGTTATTTAGTGGAAAGACACTGAAAGTGCCTTAGGACCCCTTTGTGAAACTTTTCAAAAAAGTAAATATTTAAAAGAAAAACATCAACAAGATGGCATTTAATAATAAAGCATACTTTACAAAGTACTAGAATTTGAGGGATTATTAATCTTGAAAATATTCCCTTAAGTTATCCTTATTTGGAATGATTGGAATTTCTATATTATCTATATAATTTTTGCATTGCTTTATCCAACCAGCCTACTAAATGATTAAAAATAAACTGGACTGAGCTTCACTTTGACCTGCAGTGACTCCTATATGTATTCTCAAAATTAACATGAGCACTAAATGCTACTGATCTTCAACTTATAATAACTGGTCAAAGAATACTGCCCTGTAATTCGCTATAAGCTAAAATCATAGTGCTGAACTGTGCATTTTCAAACAAGTGGTTTATAGCTCTAGATTTAAAATGCAAAGTTTCCATTATATTTAATAATTAAAATGCATGCTGCGTTATGATTACATTTGGTGACTGGATTAGTGGTACCCCAACTGAGTTAAACAATGCCTTTTTCCTATTAGAGTTCATATTACCATATCATCTATTTGTTTAAGAAAAGGAAGAAGAAAAGCACAGCAAGGAAGAAGGAATAAAAAAGAAATATAAACATCAAACATACTGACAGACAGAGAGGACCAAAACAGTGAGAAGACCTGGAATCAGCAAAATGTACGCTACCTGAAAGTGGAAAAGCTGAAGTATCTAAGCATTTAGTTTTCAAACCTTAAGAAAAAGAATATTCTTCATTTGTCAATGAGGGTTCTCATTCAAAGTAAATGATTTAAACCTCGGTCTGTTTTCCAAGATTCAGTTTCTACAAATTTAGGAAATACAGACATCACTGTCAAAGAGCGGACTCTCTCGGGCTGTCAACTTCTTAATCAGGTTCTGACTTCACTAGAAAGTGTGAAATTATGTAATTATTTATGCTTGGCAATTCTGATGGTTTAGACAATTCCAACACTCAGAACATCTTCTTTTATATTAAAAAAAAAAAAATCCATCTGCAGTTTTATTTCAGGGAATATACCATTCTCTCTCTCTCTCTCTCTGTGCCATCTAGGTGTTTTATTCAAACAAAACTTAAATATTATGCAAAGTAGGTCTCTTCTCCCAAAACAGATACCACTGAGCTTAGAAACATACTTTACAAGAATGAAAAAATAATTAAAAAATAAACATCAAGATGAAACCATGGCCATGCTGACATCAATTCAAGTTTTTTCAGCACTGTCAGTTAGATTAGATTTCATCCAAAATTCTATAATTACAGGACTACTGACCTTTGAGTACTTGCAACAAATGCATAAATAAAGTATTATTTGACCCCAAAATTAG
Source organism: Apteryx rowi (assembly GCF_003343035.1). NCBI lineage: Eukaryota > Metazoa > Chordata > Aves > Apterygiformes > Apterygidae > Apteryx > Apteryx rowi. The sequence continues at coordinate 316,856 of NW_020448453.1, read as the reverse complement.
ACACACTCCTTGCGTTTCTGCACTGCCATCCAACATTTAAACATAAATGTCAAAGATTAATTTTTTTCCCCCATTTCAAGTATAATTTAATTCTCTTGCTATCAGAAGCGGACTTGAATAAAGGCTTGTGTGTCTGAAAGTTTGCCTACTTTTCCATCTGTATTCGTTGGTCTAATGTAATACTTCTACCTACATGCCTCCTCTTACCCCTAAAAGAAATCTACCCAATGATACACTCTTTGCATACAAACTATAAAAGTTACCCGTCTCTGACAAAGTTTATTCTACACTGTACCCCAAAATACACTGTACTGGTACCAGCAATATCTACGATAATAATACCATGAATGAAGGGGAAAAACCATATATAGACATTCCTTTGAGTCAACCCCCATCTGCAAAGCTCAGCATCTTTTTTTCCCACAGAAACTGAATGGTCTGAACAGAGCTGGCAAAACGCACTCTCAGGTTTCTACTCATCCTCTCCAAATGCCTTCTATTGCACCCAGCAATCTCGTACGCAAGAGCGAGCCCTGGGTTTTGAGAGACGGAGCTCCTTCACTCTCRTCAGGCGTCTGCTTTGGAGTGGCATGACGAGACCTCCACAGCAGACTGACGTGCCTCTCCTCTCCTGCCCCAGTTTGCCGTCCTGCTGCAATCTCCCTGGGCGGCCCGAAGAAAATCCGACAGGGAACACAGACCACATACCCCTGGCTGTAGGTATGATCAGAGGCACACACAAACAAGTGAAATAAAATACTTGTCAATAATTTTCTACCTATCTAGTTTTAGAATGGCTCTCAAGTAAATTAACAAATCTGTAGCTTTGACAATTAAAGCCTAATCACGAGTGACTAAAAAGGATGCATTTTCATACAATCTCTATCCACAAAGTTCCTGGTACAAGTAACACTGTATTTCCAAACCTCTGCTCTAAAACTAGGCACTGTTTTGGGGGGTTAAATTTGGACCAAAAAAAAAAAAATTCTGGCTTTCTCCTTTTTATATGCCCAAATTATGAGATGGAGTGCTTGTGTCAGATTCTGATTTTAGTCATTTTGACACAAATTGAAAAAATTCTGTTAAACTAAATGGAGATATTCCAATTTATATTCAGGTAAATAACATCAAATTCTGGTCCCAGGTTTTCTTTCCTTCCTGATTAAATTACATTAATGTACGCTCAAAATAAAGCAAATACTGCTAGTTCTACTAATTTTTTAAACAAAGTTAACTATGGAAAAAACATCTCCCTCACACACACACAAAATAAGCAGGGTTCTTTCATACTTCTGCGACCTATCCAAAGCCTTGCAACAAGGACCAACATTACATGAGCACCAATATAGGAATTACACCAACATAGGAAATTGCTTCCTGTGAGGAAGGGACCTATAGGCCCCTGTTTCTTCCTAAACAAATTTTATTAACTTGATATGTTCCTGAGATATCAAAACACAGGAGTCTGGATTCTTACATGGAATGCAGTGGGGAAAAAGGCCCAAAAACTAAATATTGCACCTTCAGATTGGGAATTGTTAAAAGGTTTGACATTGTATTTATTCTTATATTAGCCCTAATAGTAGTAGCCCTAGTAGTTTAAGCTTGTTAACAGGAACAGTTCTTTTCATTTAAGGTAAACAAGAATTATCTTTCCATTGCATAGGTAAAACTTGTAAATAGGACAGCTCATAAACTCTAAGATGAGAGTAAGCAGGAAACTATTCATTAAGGCTTGTGTTAAATTCAAAACACGAAGCATAGCATGTTTAAAGAAGAAGGTTTATTTTTAAAAGTATTCATTAGGCTCTCATCTTCAAGCCTCAGACTTGTAAATAATTTAAAATGAAAATTTGAACAACAGGGAGAAAAAACACAAATGTAATTCAAATCATTCCATTGTTATACCAATAAAACTGAAAACAATAGAAAAGTTGGCAGATTTTGAAGACAACATTCATAAAACATTTTTATGTACTGCATCTTTGAACTTAGATATTATGCTAGCACTGGATTCAATCAAAAAAAAATTATCTCTGACTTGTAACAATCAGACTGTGCCCAGTAAAGGATACACATACTAAACTAGTAATTTTTAGTATTCATTGCACTTTATTCTGTTGCTGCCAAAACAAACAAACAAGCTGCAGCTTATGGATGCTTTTGGATTTTTTTTTCCATGTTGACTTTTCATAAATGTATTTCCTATTCAATTTATCCTACGTAAGGTAAGAACCTTTTCCCTTTAAGGAATAAGTCCAGTTAGGCAAGATTTGCCTCACATGGGCAGCATGAAAAGAAACAGCCTTAATTTCACTGGATTTTTTTTTTTCCTTTTTAGATATAGGTACATATATAGAAATTAAAAACAGGAAGTGAAGAACAGAAATCTAACAGAAAACACAAACACCGGTCTTTCCTGTGCTTTCTGCACCTCCAGAGTCCCAAATCCCATGTCAATATACCCCTGCAGAAGGTGCAAGGAACTAGGAGAGAGAGTGTAATTTTTCCTTTAATGAATTTCTGTAGTTTGCTATCCTTTTTCCAAGCATTGGGGATAATTCATCTTGAATATAATGTATTATTGCAACATTCAATGGAAGCTAAGCATGCAACAGGCATTCCTTTCTTACTATAATAGACTACATGGGACAGCAAAATGCTGAAGTGCTGTATTTCCAAACTGCGTTTCGCAGAGAGAAAGATGCACACGTATACTGCGTGGCACATGAAAGTAAGCCATGCTGCTCAGAAGTGCTGAGCTTCCTGCCCACATGCCGCACAGCATGCACACACACCAGTAAATCTGACGCTTTTAGGACACATGGGACTTACGTGCAGGGGCAGCCCGTATGCAGTAAACCCGGCACTTCTTAGCAAGCTCTGGGCTTACTGTACACATTATTCAGCCAATGCAAACACAGGTTATAGTTGATACAATGATTCCTAGAAGCACCAAACCTGCCAAAAAGGAGCAGAGACACCAGGCAGCATCTGAGCAGTAAGTCTGAGGCTGCCTCACGTGAACCAAGACAGCTAAGTCATCCCTGCTCACACTTTTCCTTCAAACAAGTGGATGATGCCAGCATGTTACATATCATTTTTATAGATAAAGTAGGTATGACAAAAATATGTCTTAAAATCAACCAAGCATGGACTGCATCTCACACATTTACAGCAAATGTAGATATGCCCCTGACTTACCAAAAGCAAACAAACCAACCAACCCAACCACTAACCCACACAAAATGGAAAGAGGGGCAGGCCACAAAAGCTTCCAGAGCAAGCCCAAACTGAAAAACCCATCTTAAAAGAGAATTCACATATACAATAAAAGAATAAAGGCTTACTGGAGCTTTTAAGGCAATCCAAATGATACGAGAACAGTTTCTTTGTTTTAATTAGAACTCTCCTGAAGGCCTCAATGCTTTTCAAACCTTTATTATATATACAAAAATATTTTATACCACATTATATATAAATCCCAAAATAAAAATATCACATGAAACAATAATTTCTATAAAAATTGATGACTTTGGATAATGAGTTTTGTTACACCTTGTAATTGCAGTGAATTTTTAACAAACAGTAACATARTTAAATGTATTTTTTAAATGTTTGTTCCTATATTTTGAGATACTCTTTTGCAATAACAATTAAAGATGGTGGCTAAACACAACAATGAACTTTCTTCTTGACTATAATGAGAAAAAGAAATACCAGCCTGGAAAACATCTATATGTATATTTGTAGAAAACCAGTAATCTAGAAGTGTTTACGTCTAGATCAGCAACCCTTAGTACTCTTGAGAGCCTCCTCCTTGGCCATTACATATGCCACACACACAAACTTGTATTTTGAGGCTTAGAAAGACAGAGGCAATTACAATTTATGCCTCTAAACAAGCAAACCAAGAACATTTGCAGCCTCCTATCCCAGATAAGTATAACCCATACAGTCACAGACTACTGTAGTTCAGTAGTAAGCCAGACTACTCAGAGAAAAGATCAGCCTGCTGTGGAACAAACAGCAAAAAAACAATCAACAACTGTTAATGTATGATTGTAAAGCAGTCATGAGTCATGCAAATAAGCATTTTATATTTGGAATATCACCACTGCCTTTTTCTAAATGGCACTAGGGTTATTTCTCTATAAAGAAGTGCATGAATTTGCTTGCATTTACTAGTAATTTTCCTTTTTCTATTGAGGAAGGAAGGTAACTAGATTTCATTTTAGTCTAAAGCTATAGCTTACTGCTTTTTAACAAGTTTAGGATGCAACCTTCTTTAGTCTTCAAGTGTTGAGGAACTAGAATTATATAAATTAAGAACCCCCCCATACATTTAACATAAATACATAGAATGGGCTGTACACTTTTCAGTAATTATAGAAACTTCTCTGGCAGATGGCAGAAACAGCACCAGCTGGAAACAAGATCACCAGAAATGGTAACTTCAGAGCATCAAGACAGGTATAGTTCCTTCATTTTAAATACACCATTTCTTCCCACAAAGCAAAGGAAGCCTTTGGAATTTCTCCAGCAATAAACTAGAGCTGACAAGAACAATGTCTTTACACATTTTGTTTCTTAGCTGGTTTTATACACATAGGTTAATAAGTATTTTGAATTTGTGTCTTAGCACAGGCACAAAAAGTGACAGGTTTAGAAGAAAAACAGGTGTAGTTATTTAAACCTTCAGAAACTTTTATTTAGTGGTGTAAGACAGTTCATTGCAAATGCAGACAGACCAAACCACTCTGTGGTAGCAGAGAGATGTCACATTAAAACATGGACACCCCAGACCAGACCTGAAGGTTTGCTATGCAACCTTCTGTGTAGCCTGACTCCTAGTTTGTTCTCCCAAAGACATCCAGGGTTAATGCTATGCCTTTCATTAGCACTAAACATCACAAGTGAGGCTTGTTACACGTTTTTGTGTTCACCAAGAACTGCTGTCATTTGTTTTGGTCATTACACTCCAGTCATTTCCAGTGGGCAGCAGTACTTTAAAGTCTGTGCTACTGGCAAGCTGCACCCTGTGTAGCGCACTCAGCCAGTACTGCTGCTGCCTCAAAATGCCAAGGCCAACACAAAGCAATACCCTTCTGGTGCAGAGTAACTAAGAGTGCTCAGCTGGTTGGCTGTTGACTTGTCAAAATGAAAGTACTGTTTTCTATTTGAATCTTTTATATTAAAACAGAACAGCAGARGCCACTAGGTCTGGTAGCTGTCTGGAGGACAACTGAACAGTTAATCTTCCTCTACTACCATAACCCTTTTAAAAAAGTCTCCAAAAGAGTAACAGCCAGTCTAGTTAGTTGAATTATGTCATCAGGTCTTCCACTCTGCTCCTTTTTGGGTGATATGCACATTCAAAGAGATACCCTGTACTCCAAGATGCGCAATATAAGTGAACATAGAGTAACTTTAATATGCACCATAATAATAGAGCATTTATTTGAATGAATAACTAGACCAGACATAACTTTAACCTTTTTTATTTGAGTGATGGGTCATCCAATGCAAGCTTTTTGTTCCCCCATAAAAGAGAGAATATTTAAATCTTAAACCATGTTAGGAAATTAAAATGTAGGATCTGCTCAGCAATCTCAGTTCAGCCATTTTTCATGTATTGATTTGTCCATAAACTTTATCTCATGCACAAAAACACAAAACTATATATTCAAAAGACCAAAAAAAATTAAGAGATGTAAAGTTATGTTTTTCTTAATGTTGGACACACTAATACAAAAATGCTGCTCTTCATTATGGAAGGTTTTAATGGAGTATTGTGAGTGAAATCTATTTCACCCATATTCTTTCTTCAAATAATATTTTTTCCTATGAAAGGAGGCAACAAAGCTTAAGTTTTAGAAAGTTTCCAACACAGAAAACTTTCATGCAAATAAATTAGAAATTATTGATACTATTAGCATACAGTATTTCCTACAGAAGAATGATAGTAAAGGATTGGCTCAGTGTTTTAACTCAGGTCGTTTGAATTACATTTCCCAAAATGCTAATAAAACTGACATGTTTGAACATACTGAAAAAGTCACACTCCATCATTGTGCTGTCACATCAGTGCATTTGACTTTTTTTTTTTTTTTTTTTTTTTAAAGTGTATGGATTATACAATTACTGCCAGGCTCCATATATTATATATAAAAGCTACAATCTGATTATATGTCCATGTTGAAATAATTTATGAAATAAGGGTGGAATGACTGTACTGTTACCTCTATGATGAATGTAACTTGCTGTGAACAGTCTAGGAGATTGCAGGAGAGACCAAACTGAAGCCTGTAATTGTCTTCATCTTTCATGGAGAGGTGTGACCTGGGGAAAATATAGATCCCAACATCCAAAGCTCCAGCCTCATGCAAACATCTTTGATTACTCAAGTTTTGATATAAGATCAGAAAAAGAAAATTTATAGTCTTTAAAGGCCACACCTTGAGATTATTAAGGTAAGAATCAGGGCAAGTTACATCCACTGTTTAAATTATATGTTAGTCTATTACTGTTTTGCACCACCAGCAAATCACTCTTGCTACCACTACCCTTGCAGTTTTGGAACCCCATTATTTATTACTCCCTAGGTGTTACCATCATGCTTAGTATGATAGATACATGAAAAACACAAGGTCTTACAAGTTCACATCAAGACAACTACTCAAAGGCAAAAAAAAAAAAAGGGGGGACAGGCAAAAACAGCGAGTATGTGAATTTTGAGATCACCAATAACTACAGCATGCAGATCATAATTAAATGCTTTTTCCCTTTCCTTTCTTCTTTACTAGCACAAGAGTTTAAGATGAACTTTGTGGTTCAGAGGCCCTATCAAATATGTGATGGTGCATCAGGAAGCTTATCATAACAAGTCAGATTAAACAAGTTAGTATCTTTTCCCTGAAAGGCCACCTAAAACCTGAACAAAAACATAAAGCCACCTGTTTTGTTCACAAATTTTCTAGAGAAGATGCACATCTCTTCAAAAATTTATGTGAAATTTATGTGAAATTTATGTATTTATGTGAAATTGCTTTTCTGACTCCACTCTAACAGGCTCCAAAACCATATTGAAAATCAGAAGGTCCTATTAAGCAATTGAGACTCAGAGACCAATTTGTTTGATGATTTAAGCACAGTAAAGGGAAAATGGCTAAACTTATTTTTATTACTTGCAAGAACTGTTAAAAATGCTCCTGCAGGAAGAACTGTTTTCATGTACTGTCACCCACTCCCAACAGCACAGGTTTTCAGACTCATCCCCACTTACACTAAAATGACCTTTGGGAAAAGAGGGGAGAAAAATAAAGAAAAGTGGTTTTCTTGAGCAGCAAAAGCTTTCACGGCACAGCTCTATCACACACACCAAAAAATAAATAAATAAAAAAGAACTCCGAAAAACACGCCATCCCGCCTACAAGGGTCCAGCCCCACACCACCGCCTGCCAGGGCCAGGCCCCTCACCGTGAGGCAGCCGCACCAAAGCCCCCCGGGCCGCCCCGCCCCCGCCCCACCCCGCTGCGCCTGCGCAGAAGCCGCCTGGCGCGAGAGGCGGCGGGTCTCCCGCTGAAGCGCATGCGTAACGGCCGCCGCCCGGCGGCAGAGGACGGTGTCTACTACCGTTCCCGTGAGGCGGCGCAAGCAGATGACGGCCCCCAGCTGATGACGCCAGCACCCCCTGCCACTTTCCCCTCATTTTCTCCACCTGGCGAGGGAGGSGCGGCAGCCCACCTCCCCTCCCCTCCCCGCGCATGCACAGCGGCGCCGGCAAACCGCCGCTGGGGAAGGCCGCCCGCCTCGCCAGAACCGCAAAGCTGATAGCTGGGGCGCGCCGCGCCCCGTGCGGCGCAGGGGCCTGTGCGCGCCCCCCTCGCCTAAGAGCCGTCCTCCCGCGCGGGCGCCCCGCGCCCTCTCAGCTCCCCTGCTCTCCTCCCCCACCCCCACGGCCGTCTGCAGGAGAGCGGAAAGGAAGACCTAAGCCCTAGGCCGGCTGCCCGGGCCGGCCAATCGCCGCGCAGGACATCCTTCCCGCCTTCGAGGTCCCGGCCACTTAGCGGCCAGCAGGGGTGGGACAAGTGACCGGATTGGCTGCGGAGAGCGTTCCTGGCCGCCCGCCCACAAAAACCAAAAAAACGACGGTAGCACAGAGGCCCAAAAAACCTGAGGGAAGACGCTGACCCGATTGCAGGCCAACCGGGGTCTGCTATCCTCAAAAGCGGCGCCTGTGGGGTCCGAAGCAATAGCCCACCCGCGGCCACCATTCGGGGCGGCTAAGCAGCCGCGTCCCACTAAGCCACACTTACCGCACGGGGGGAGCCGTCCGCCTCCGCTTGTGATGATCTTGGTCACAAGTGGCGCGCCGTAGATTCGCCGTTTTGCGTCACTCTCAGAACGAGGCGCGCAGCTCTG
>NW_020448453.1:231113-308327 GCF_003343035.1 Apteryx rowi | reverse complement strand
GGGCGGGGCCGCGCGCGCGCCGCCGCCATGTCGCTCTGCGCTCGCGTCTGCCCGGCCCCCGGGGGAGACCTGGGGGCTTCTGAGGAGGGCAGAGCCCCGAGGGGGTCGCCCGGGCTGGGAGCCGCCGCCGCCGCCGGGCATGGGTTGCACGGGTGCGCCCGGGGCCTGTTTGCCATTTATATGACTGGCCTCTGTCGCGGTTGTCTCTGGCAGTGGGTCGCACATTGACAACTTTCTGCCGCCTAGGATTTTACGCAAAATAAACAAACTGGTGCCTTACAATCAGTTCTCTTTGCTCACTTAGCATGGGCCGGGCAGTGAAGATCCGCTCCCATCCATGTAATAGGTGTTTTAAAGGAAAGAGCAGAAAAGAATGAAATAAATAGATGCAGCAGTGCACACTAATCTTTCACCCAGATTCTTGTCTGAAGCTGTGTTGATACAAACTCTCCTTGGAAACAGCTGCATTTCTCTCAGTATTTTTCAGAGAATGCAGTTTAGAAGGGAAACAGATGGGGGGAGCAATTTGTTGGTGAAGAAACTAAAACATTAAAACACTTAATACTCTTTCCCTTTTTTTTTTAACCAGGTTATGTTATGAATATAAAATTAAAGAACTGTGGTTGCTCTTTGTTACTGAGTCATTTTGGACATCGGTGGTGGAATGCACTTTTTTTCCCCGGTAGTCTGTGATTTTGAAAATGCAGATTTACCATTTATGTTCTGATTGCACAGTATTTTTAGTTGATCATACTATTTTAGTTAAACATCATTTAGTGTTCTTCAGAGCTGTTGGAGCAAGGAGAAGAGAACCCAGTATTACATGTATTTAGAGTTTCACTGACTTTTCAGTCATACAGTGTATAAAAGGCATACACAGACTTACTAATTAGGCCTGCAAAGTCGCAGTTTCATACAGCCACTTAATCATTCACTGATCTATTAGCCTTTTGGCACAATGTTGCAGATTCTGTGGTGGGTTGTTAGAGAAGGTAAGAGTGGTTTGAGGATGAGCACGCACTAGCCATCACTGCAACCTGAGCAGCTTGTCTGAATGAAAATGGAGAACCCAACATGGAAAAAAATTAATAAGTCAACCTTTTGATGTCCCTTAAGCTCAGTTTCTCTGTGGTTTACAAGTTCCTTTTATTTTCATAAGTATTTTTATAGAACTGGGCCTCAAGTAACATCTGTATTTAAATATTTGTATTATCTAGAACAGCATATCTGATCTAGCAGTTCTTGTATCATCAACTTAGTGAGAGAGGAAGTGCTGAGAGTAGGCAGGGTGGATGCTGAAGTTTTATAAATTTAAATATTTTTAACTGTAGAAAATGAAAAGACAGAAGCCACATTTTTTACAAAAAAACTGAAGAGGGAGCCATTGGTATTGCAGAAGCAGCAATTAAGGCAGAATAGATATTAATAAAGAGAAAATAATATGTAACAAAAATTATTTTTATTTTAAGCTTTATTTATTAAATGTTTACAGTCATACCAACATTTAATGTTCCACTTCAGATATGTACATAATTTTAATTTTGAAATATTTATGCTGATTAAAATTTATCACAACCTGAATATACCTGTGTAAATTAGTTTTAAAATATGACATTAGGAATGATTCCTCAATCACTATATTTATTCCACATCAAAATACTGATTTCACCAGAAATATTGCTTGTGGAAAGAGTAATACCAGGCTTTTAGTTAGCTGTGTAACTTAGGTGGGAAAAGTAGATGGAGTTTTAATATTCTGTGTTTAATTATGTATAGAAAACACATGCACAGCGTTATGATTACTGGATATCACAGTCATTTAGCAGGATAAAGGCTGTCATAATAATCATACCTACCAACTGTAAATTATGGGGAGTTTTTTCCACAGTTGCTTAGAAGAATAACCCAATGACTATGAAACCTGATGATGATGATGATGATGTAGGTGATGTCTCTGACAGGCCCTCCAAAGGACACTGAATAGTGTCCATAGGGTAGCCCACAGAGGTATCCACGAGGGTTTATTAACCCACATTATTATTTCTGAGACTAGCAAATTTTTGGAGAAAATTTACATGTAGTTTTCTTCCAGCTATGCAATTATACCCATAAGAAAACATCAAACTGGGCTGTAAACACCAGGAACATCGTGTGTGTGTGTGTGTGTGTGTGTGTGTGTGTGTGTACACCTATATAAGTTTACTTTTTCATTCCAGAATATTTTTCTCACGGCAAAGACAACTAACCCTTAAATAGACTTACCAAGTGGTGGCTTTTCTTTCACTTGAGAAAAGCAGGATTTAATGTTTTTCTCAATGTTCTGTTTCAATCTGTTTTTGATTCAGTGCAATAATTATTAGGTGAAATTGTTTCATGTATACTGGCAATTAAATGAAAGGTTTTCACTGTTCCTTTTTGGCCCCCTTAAGCAAACGTGTATAATGTAATTAGATAAATGTGTGCATTCTTAGATAGTCCAACTGGAATTGTTCCACCTTCATGGACCATGTCAGCCTCTTTTTCAAATACAAGGAACACGGTGTGCATTATGAGAAGTGAAGCTGAATTTCTAGAAACTTAACCTTTCTCTCTCCTGCCTTTGTATTTGGTAACAGAAGACATCATTGTGGTTAAAAAAAAAAAAAACTTTTCTATTGGAAAGGCAATATTTATATGGACTTTTCAAGGTTGTTGTCTTTAAAACTGAAGGTAAATACACTCTGGTGATGACTTCTAAAGCTTGCAGTCCAAGCTTAATAGCATCAGATCATAATTTTGCTAGGAAAAAAAGACAACAGCCTTGAAAGTGCTGATCCTGCAAATCACTGCGCAACAGACTGCTGAAGCCTGCAACATTGAAGCCATTGATATCTGCACTTGCAGGGGTGTGTCTTCACAGAGGCAATTGAGGAATCAGACATGTCTCTTTAGTCAGATACTGAATAATTTTAAATTACATTCCTCTAAAGCCAAGTTACTGTACAGCTGAAAAGATGTAAGAGAAGTGTGCAACAATTATATGTATGATATTTGACTGCATAGAACAGTAGACAATTGGCTGGCTACATTAATATGCTCACTAGTCAATAGCACAAAAATAAGTATTAATAAGTGGTTATGTAAGACAATTCTTGTAGGACAAGCAGCACAAGCAATTAAAAACATTTGCATGCACAATACAAAATATATACAAACAAAGTGGGAGACATCATTTGTGTTTCTGTGGGCCTTGCTTTCCTTGCTGCCGAACAACGAGGTTCGCTTGTATGAGACAACCAGATTTTTGATCCACAGACCATGTCTGTTAACGTTTAGGGCTGTTGCATTTAGAAAATCCCATATTAAGATAGTCTACTGGACTATCTTAGAGCTAATTGTGGGTGAAGAACCCACAGTCCAGTTGAGGAGGGAAGAGTTCATCAAAACTGTAGACTAATGGTCATTAGTACTGCAAACGGAGCAGTAGAGCACATGACTGCAACATTCAGTATCCTTAATCAAACGAAAGCTTGAGAAAGGATGTACTTGCCATAACTGGTAGCTTTTATTGGTCATTCCACCATAATTAAATGAAACGGTATCGATTGAAGCAGTCACTGGAACTTTAGGGTTGCTGGCGGATTGGTGATGGTAACCTTGCATATGGAGCTTGCTCTCTTGTCAGGAAAGTAGTAACGCACAGAAGACTATTTTCTGTAACGTATTACTAATTTTTGACTTTCTAAATGTAAAAAATAGTGATACAAACTTACATGAAATTAATATGAAGGATCCACCACTATACGTGTTTCTTCACACGAGAAGGTTCTATGTCGGGAACACATAATTTTGAAAATTTTCCAATTTCTCTTAAAGATTACTCTTTCAATTCCAAATTCAGAAGAAAACTGCTTCAGCTCCACAGACAGAAAGAGATAGCTAGCATGACCTTTGAATTCTTTTAACAGATATAAAAAAGAAAAAGAATTTTAACTGCATTAAAGGAGAGGAAACATGCAATTGGCTGGCACTTCCCATTATTTCACAGTGACAGTCCACTCAGAGGATTTTTAGACAGGTAGCAACATCAGTATTATTCACGCATATATACAAAATGTCTGGTTTCTTTTAAGTACTGCTATGTATAAATCTGTCTGGAGACTGACAATGCCAAATCTTCAAGGACTTGGTTTTTTTGTACTGCATTTTTTTTAATAAAAAAGGTAATTCATTGCAGTAAAATGAAAGAGTCATTTATTACACTGTATTATCTGTTACATGTAAAGATGTCCAGCTTTCAAGTATTTCCAGTTCTGCCACTGTATAATTCATCTCTCTCAAACCCACAAAGCAAGTCTGTGAAAGACAAATATCTCAAATATAAATATCAAGTCTGGTACATTATACATCAATACATTAACTTCAAGATTTAATGTGGTATCAGATCAGATCAGAAATGAGCTTTGAGAGAAAGCCACACTACAATACAGATTTAATGGTTATTTTTCATCTTCGGTAACACAGTATCTCATCCACCTGGCATTTGCATCCAAACCAAATTAGAGTTACACATCCACTGAAACCAGAAAGCATGTAAACTGTTGGGTTTATGGAAAACATTTCATAGTTACACACTGAAATTCTCAAATGCTTATTATTAAAAGGACATGACTGTTTTTCTTTGCTGACGGCCTGCACCTTTTGTGGAGTTTACTCTGAAGCTTAAGCAAGGTTTTGTTGGCTTTTCTTCACCCTATGGGTAAAGTTTGCTAGCAAATAGCATCCAAATTCTGCGCCTTGTTACATTTTTGCAAGCACTATTAAATACCTATTTAATTTAGGTCCACAAAGAAATACAGCAGTTGTTCCTGCCTTGAAGAGTTTAAGTGTAACATGACAAGTTTCACACAAAGAGCCTGGCAGGAATGATATAATAAAGCATATGCATGCTTTCAGATAGTATTTGCAATTTTTAAAATGGTGTGAAAGTAAGTAAAGTAAGTAGAAACCACCTTCATCATCCTCCATCAAAAACAACTCCTGCCACGTGGGTTACAGAATCATTTGGAAAGATTTGCAGGAGCTGCCGATCCTAAGGTGTGTTTGAAAGCCCGTTACAGTCAGGGGCTCTTTCACTTACCTCATTAGAAACCAGCAACTTGCCATTTTGGCTGAAGAGCATAACACTAATTAAGCAAAATTCAATGTGAATTTAAATGTCACATAAACCTTACCTTGGAAATGAATTTATTTTTTCCAGATTTGGCTTTAACCTGCTTCTGACTTATTCAGTTTCTTCATGAAGATTTTTCTCTTTTTCAGTGGGACGAGAGGCTCCTTCCTGAGTTCCAGTGGTTTGAGTCTGGCCAAAAGAGTCAAAAGAGCCTCTACCCAAATGCAYGTGCCACAGGGCCAGTCAGGGGCTACTGCCCCCGTGTATTCTCCTTCTGTAAGCTTGATGAGAATTTACAGTACTGGCACATACCAGCAGAAATATCTAAATGACTTCTAATCACTTTAAGAAAAAATATACATATTTAATTCATGCCCATACCTTAACTGAAAGAAAAAATTGCAAAAAGCTTGCAAAAAGGTTTTATTGGAGAATTTCCACACTTTTTTCCTGTGAGAGAGTAGCTTGCACCACAACTGATACATGCACGCATGTTCTGACTAATTCCATCTTTCTACAGGAAAAGTCTTCTAAAACAGATGCATTTGAGAAAGCAAGAGGAAAGGGGAAGGGATGAAAAACTGCACATGGCTGTTAGGATCTTAGAAAATCCAGTAGTGGAAAATAACTGGCAGTAAGTGTTGCCGTTAGCAGAGGGGATAGACAGTCTGTCCCCAGTGGCACACAGCAATGGAAGTTGTACACGTGAGTTTTGCAGACACAGGCACCCTTCACACCCTAGCGATGTGCAATACAGAGATAAGACAGGGAGACTAAACAGGATATACAAAATGAGAATATTGCATTACAAACTCTTTTCATGCATCAGTATTTTAACTTTCCATGTTACTTGCAGGTGGACATTTGCAGCGGGACCAGGGGGGCTGCAGCTCCTCCCCAGCACTGACCACTGTGGCACGTGCTCCTGCGGCACCACTAAGGCCACAGTTGCACAGTCTTTCCCATTTAAACATGGGGGTATGGTCATCCTCAACTAGCAAAGTGTTTTAGAACATTTTGCCAGACAAACCTAAATGCCATATTCAGAAAGGAATAACTCTCAGGAGTCAAAGACAAGTTTCCTGGGAGAAATTGTGGCTGGATATGTGAAAAGAAAAACCATAATGAAATGAATAAGTCTAATCTTCCCTTTTCAAAGGCTAAGCAGATGGTGACCTGATTAGTTGTTAGTCTCAGCAGGCTGCTGATCTCTCTATGCCTTCAGCTGCTACTGTCAGCATCTTATTATTTTATTCATTCTCCATGCTTTTAGCCTACTGCCACATTTTTTAGTCTTTTAAGACATTATTTAAAAATTAACAAGTGTATTTATCTAATACAAAAAGAGTACTTTCACACTTCACTTGAAATCAAGCTCACTGATTTTAAGTGAAAATTCAAGTGTTCCAATTTCTTCTTCAGAGTTTTTCTGGAATAAATGCCAGGATGGTGTCATGTAAATGTATATATGTAAGTTTATATATGTATGCATGTATGTATACAGCTATGTATATGTGTGTGCATATACACAATATCTATGTATGTACGATTTCTATTCTTTAGTTAATTGTTTAGGGTATGAGAACATCTGATATGCTGTGATATGGGATATGGCAGACCTAGACAAGACTAGCAAATAGAAGCAAACTTGAATCCAACTTCCAAGACTATTATTCTAGAACTATGTTTAATTTTCTGTGGCAACAAATAATTATTAATGCAATAGAGGAGTAATATTGCTACAAATGGTGTATAATGGTACAGACCTTAGAAAAATGAACACCATTTTTTTTTCCCAGAGGCTGATGAGATGTTGCACAACAGAAAAGCCAGGATGACAGATGGATGCACTGCCTTGCTCTAAGAGGAGTTCTGGGAATCCCGGTATGGAGGGGGAAACAGCTTCCACAGCACTTTGTTTCACGGCCCTGACAGTCTGGAATTGAAGTTTTCTGCTATTGCTCTCCTCTGGGGTTGAAGAAGGCAAGAGGATGGTCTGCATAATTCATAGGTCCCACTGTTTCACACATTTTTAACTTGATGATCAGTGGTCATTTTAGATCTGAACCTTATTTCACTGCACTACTCTGATAGTGCCTATACATATAAAAGGATGCTGTCTTTGTTGACTGCATTTTGTTTGTCGTTCCAAAGAACAACACAAAAAAACTACATGCAGCATAAGCCCATCCTATAGCTGGACTTCTTAATGTGGTACAACCGTGAACAGCATGGATATAGTGTTTTTTAAAACAGCTATATTCCTGGAAACATGGCCTTCATACCTCTTGGATGCCCCAATGTACCACCTCCACCATCCCACCTAGCTTTCTGCCCTACTCTTCTGCCAAAAGCTTCTCATCTGTGAGTAGCCGTGTCTTTCAATGGTTGTTGAAGTCACTTGCTATGGACACCCAAACTTTAAGACTTTGCAAAACAGAAGATTGTAAATAATGTTTGATACTAATTGTATACCTTTAAATACCTAAGTATAATTCAACCATTTACCTTTACAGTCCCATAGTCCTTAAGCGTGGGCTAATGTGCCCCAAGCCCTGTGCAGGTGCTGGAGAATTCTTTCCTGCAGAATTCGTTGCYGCGTTGGACCCTAAGTGATTTAAACAGGTTAAGAGAGCTGAGAGATGGTAATGGGCCATATTCCACAAGTTGGTTATCTACAAGTTGGAGTCTGCTTTAGAGACTGTCTGGCTCCCTATCTATGTGGAGTCCTCTCTCCTGACACCAGCACCAAAAGTTACATTTCCTTTACGTAGCCTACAAAGTTAACACAAGCAAGAGAACGGAGCTGGGGGCTGCTTTCTCCCTTGAACATTGTCTGTAGGCAGTATACCGATTAAATTTTTACCAGCTGAACTGAGTTCCTCAGAACCCCAGGGAAGTCTGGAAACTGGAGTTTATTAAAATCTTGTTTGAAACCTCAGTACTCCTGATTATTACCATTCTCAGACCTCTTAAAAGGCCAGCTACCTCTATGTCCAGCTCCCAAAAACGTCCAAGATTGGTTTTTTTGTTTCTATTTTTAAATTCAGCCAGGGCTTTTATCCTGATAATTTTCTGCATCAGCTGTTTGCACAGATTCTCTATGGTATGAAACTCCGTTCTATAGGCTCCAGTCTTTCTGCCCTTAATCATGGGCAGAGGCCGGCTAATTTCCATAACTTAATTTATATCATCTCTCTGTGTTAACCATAGGGCTAGTACTAGCAAGCTCTTTTGTTTAAATCTGGTTCAGTCATTTTGATTGGTTGAGAATTAACTCTATATTATAATACAAATCACATTTTGAAATGAAGAAATATAAATTTGAATTTTTATGTGTAGTTCATGTTAGATGTGCTAGCTAGAACTAAAATATTTATTATTTTAATTTCAAAATATATCATTTGTCTTTGATTTAATTATCGATATAAAACTGATGCTTTAAAAGTAATTGACAACTAATAGTTGGTGGGAAAAAACACCCTTCTGATGACAGACTTTGGTCAGAACAGGTATTTACAATAACTTTTTTATGTGGTACAAGAACGAAGTCACACTAAGGAAATAAGTATAGTACAATAATTCTTAATACTRTGCCAAACAGCACAGTAAGAGGAGATTCAGATTAAATGGGGAAGAAAAAACAGAATGCAGACTTGCAAATCCTTACTCGCTATGGCAGTTCTATTGGCCTCAGAGTGATTATTCCCAGAAATAGGGAATGTCTTTGCATCAAATTCAGCAAGTTAATGCTATTGCATTTCCTATTTACAGCCTTCTATGAAGGACAGGGAAGAGATTAACATAATAGCATATCTATTCTTCAAATAGTTTCATAGAGAAATTTGTTAGGAGGAAGCAACAGTATTGCAAGTTGCTCATATTCAAGAACTGGAATATGAACTAGGCAGCATGAATCTGGCCATATTACAAAACAGGAAATAAAGCAATTTTAATAAAATAAATATGAAAATTCCATTTCCGTGAATTTTAAAGCTAAAAAATAGCACATAGTACTCCATAAGAATGAACTATCTCTAATCTTATTTTATAGTGCTAGGAATAAGGTCACTTGATTGACTGAGTAACAAATGCATATCATTTAGTAGCATGCCAAGTAATAGCATGGCATTTAATTTTTCTGCAAATTCAGGCATGCATTTCTGTGTGATTTATGTTTTTCCAGATCAGGAAGTTAGATAGCTTAAGACTAAGAAAGTGCTTTGCTGATTTCCTTGTGTTGGTCTTTCAGTTGTCAGTCTTTGTGTTGGAAGTTTCTTGTAACTGTCCATGCAGCTTTGATATCTCCAGGAAAAAGGCTGCAAATACTTTGGTTCCTTCAATGTAGTTGTATCTGTGAAGAAGGGAAGAAAGAGAAAGAAGTACTATCAGACTTTTTCTGCTCTTCAAATTAATGGCCTGGTCCTATAAAGTTTTCAGCACCTTCAAAGGAATTTGCAAGATTGGTCACCCAAAGAACCTGCAAAAGATCCTCAGAATTACAAAAATCACTGATTTATCAGTGACAGATGTGGGAGGTTAGCTTCTTTATTCTATCTTGTAACATGACTTATTCTAGTACAAGAGAGAGGTAAAAGAGGAAAACCACCTCTCTAAGGATGAGAAAAGAATTGTTGTGTTCTAGCTCCTTGTTCATGCCTGCAGTGATGGCAAATTTTTTTCTTGAGTCATGAGCACAACTGACAGCCAAAATAAATGGCCATACAGGTGACTACATTTGCCTCTCCCATCTGAAAAATACAAATTTGGCTTGGTTTCATTCATTTACATTGCAAGGAACAGCAGGAAGATACAGAGGAACAGCTTCCTGAGAAAAGGATGCACTGTAATTCTGGATTTCCTGCAACTGGCTTTCCTCTGAGGGATACTCTGAGAAAGCTTTTTTTAGTGTTGTATCCCCTAATTACTGCTGTCTGTAACTGTAAGGGTTGGGGCTACACTGGGGAGGCAGGGGGAAATCAGTAGGATTCTCCTGTTCCCCATGGTAGCATGGAGCTTGGCATGGTTTGGCTGAAAATCTGAGTAAATACTCAGGCAACACACTGAATAGTATCTTACCATGGCTCCCRAAAGAATAACGAAGAATAACAAGTCTAAGCTGATTTTGGTATAATTACACTAGTTTTGGTCCTTGTAAAATAAATACATCTTTAGCTCTGTTTGGCCCATAAGTGAAAAACATCAAAATCCTTACTTAATTACTAAGCTGAGCACGTCTGGCTGGAATACTTCAAAACAGATGCTGTGAGGGAAAAGTGCCCTTCTACATCATCATGTTTGAAATCAGAGGAAAATTTCAAAATGAAAATTGCCAGCATGATGGATTTAAAGACTAAGTAGTCAATTTATGAAAAATTATATAGCAGTATTTGATAAATTTGGAATTTTGTTTTCTGCGTGGCACAGTAACAAGTTCACTGGAGATGGTAGGTTGGGACAGTCCACTGGAGAGGAAAGCTTCTCATCTGGCAGTGCTTGTATGTGGCCACAAGGGCACTTCAGTTCTCCCCTCATTCTGCTATAGCACAAATGAACAAATAAAATAAACCTGCTTATTTTCTCATTCTGGGAGTGCTCCCCATCATYGGCTGCTCCAATTGGAAGCATTATCACACTTTTCTGCATTATAGTCTGAAACATTCTGGCAATAGGAATTGTTGAGCCATCCCGAATAAAGTCTGGATCTTCTCTAAAAACTGAAATACATGGAAAGAATGGATCTTATTATGTGAAATAAGGATGCTTTCTTCTGCTAATAAATGCTATCAAATATCAGCAACATGCTCAAACAAATAACTTTTTCATAGAAATTTTTTTGAGTGCATAGCCAACTGATTTCATGAATCCGTTACACTCTACAGACCTCTGGCTTTGTATCAGTACACAAAAAAATTAAGTGAGATCTTTTGGCTACTCCTCCTAAATACTCCCCAGTTCAGCAGAACACAAACATATAGAGGCCTTGCTGGCTGAGTTGTCCTACAGAAATCAATGACAGATTCATAAGGGTAAACAACTATACCTCTGAATCAGGATATCCCTTGTTTTAAGAATGAGCATAATTCCTTTTTAAAATTGCAGAGAAGATATTAAAAATGAAAGAAAAAAAAGAAAAGACCTACCTGTTTTCACTGCCCTTCTTGCTGCTATGTATAGCGGATCATTAATATCAGCAACCCAGGGCTCTGCACCCAATGGCATAGACACTTTCAGTTTGTTTGGGCTGTTCCTCTTGGAAAATACATCCTCCAAGTACTCCACCACCTACAAGGAAAAAATATACTTATCAGAAGTGTTTATCTTCTTTCAGCTCATAAACTTACACCTGCATTTTCACATCTAGTCTCATGAACTGCCAAATGCTAGAAACATTCAGCTTGCGGCTTTGGTTGTCAATGTTTGAGGTACCAAGAGGGACTTGGTTTACACAGAACAAGCCAAAGAAAAGGTATGCCTCTTACCTGTCGTTTAACAACTGAAAGGTCCATGTGGGGGACTTGACGGATTGAAAATTTGCCTATGACTTTTGCCGGAATGACCGTTTTAGTTCCTGGTTCATGAAAAGCTCCTTCAATCCCGTGAATAGAGAGAGAAGGATAACGCCACAGGTGTAAAAGTATTTCTTCCTTCAAAAAAATAATATCCAAAATACAAGGGATGACACCAGAACCATTCACAATTTACAGAATTAAAGCGAAGAAACAAGCTTTTTCCATCCTAAAGTTTGTACTTGGAGGCCTCTGTATTTTAAAATGTTTGATTTGTATTTTAAACCCTTGCTAACATTTTCATTTAAAAAAACACTGCTTTTCAATCAATATTTGTTTACCTCTAGAAATATTTGGAGAACTGCTATTCATGGACAATAGAAAAAGCAGACCATTATTAAGAAATATCTTGGAAGTAAAACTTTCTCAGTGCAAATGTAAAATAGGCTAAAAAAGAGATTATAGGTTGCATTTCTAAAAGACATATTTGGCGTCTTTTCTTCTCTCTCCCATGCAAATTCTACCAAACAATTGACTATATTGTTTATGTATTTGTTAATGGTTGATAGTTGACATTTTTCATTTTAGATAATGATAACAAATTGTGATGATTTCTACATAACCCATGCAATATATGTTTAAACATTTTTGCTAGATGTGCTTTAGATTAATGAACTAATCTGTGTTGAAAAAATAAATAAATCTGACGCTTCTTGGGGTCAGAACAACTTCTGATCTGACCACCTAATGATCACAGAACTTCTGACCTACTTGCAGGAAAAACCTGTGAACAATTTAGCCAGACCCATTCAGAAGATACCAGGCAGAACTGATAAGTTTCCCAAATGGAGAAGGGAAGAAATTCCTTTATTAATGAATATCTCTCATCTAAATAATACAAGAGGTAAGACGATTATGTTCAGTAACCAAGTTGATCTGTTTTTCTGGAAGAGATGAGAAGGAACAAAAATGAAAATGTTTATTCTAAAGAAGAAAAGAAGGAAAGGAAATACAATCATTTCTAGCAGCTTTTTGTATATGAATTGTGATTGCAAAGTAGAACTCCACAGTGACTCTTTTTTTGTACTCCAATTTTATGAAAATAGAGCCTCAAGTGCACATAGAAGTTGCACTACTCCATCCTGGTATAGGCACATTATCAAAACTTGTATGGTTATGCTTACTTGTATATTACTGATTATTACAGTATAGTTTAGGCTAATTCAGAGCTTTTTCATGGAAATAATTGCATACACTTTATATTATACTGGTATAATTATGTTAGTGATAAAAGAACGAGAATCCCCTCTTGTCTCCAAGCTGCCACTGTTCTGTGGAGAGATCTTTCTAAGCTAGCTCTTACTGGTTTTTTTGTTTTGTTTTTTTCCTCATTTAGGATGTAATTTGTAAATACTGGCAAAGCTTCTAGTTTTAGGAGCTTTTCGACATGCTCAGCAGACATCGAAATCTGAATTAAACAAATAAAAAGCCCAGAACACATCAACCTAAAGCTGCCTCCCACTTTTCAGATCTGAATACAACTTTTCTTTTTGTTGTTGTTGTTTATTTTAAAAACTATCTGCTCTGTTTTGAGGGGTTTAATGCTTATTGTGTTTGCCTGGTCGGTTGCAGGGTGGGATTCTGCAGGACAAGAGAGGGGTAGCCAAACTGTTTGTTTTACATCACTCCTTTTCATTGACTATTCATTTTGGATCACTTTCCCCAGCAGCTTTCATTTTCAGCAGGTTTATTTAATTTTATTGAAATTTTAATGCTCTACGCTCCTTTATTTTATTTTCTGGAGTTTGCCATTGACTGAAAATATCTTTCAGTTTGACTTTATCCATAAATGCTATGAACAGGTCATTTACCTTCTTTCTGCTGACCATTTATACAGATGTTATTTTACCTTGGTGTCATAGAGGAATTTTTTCACTCCACTATTATTTTTATGTTCCTCTAGATCAAATTCAATCGATTCATACAATTTCCTCTCCTCCTCTGTCAGGGCAGCAACACTATCATAGATTCCAGGGATCCGAATATGACCTGTGGGATCCACAAGGCTGTCTACAAAATAAGATAAAAATATCAGTAAAAGCAGGACCTATTTCTAATACTTACTTCTTTTACACATCTTTTCCCTTCTACCTAAGTCAACTCTTCTGAGTTAACCAAATGATTCCCTAACTGTCCACAGCCATCAAGTTGTAGCATTAACTTAGGGTGTATTTTGTAATTTATTAAGAAATCCATGGAGCTGCTGTTTGCAGTGTCTGCTTTCACAGCGCTGGCAGCTGACGTGAAAACATCATCTTGTTAAAATACAAATTAGCATTAAAAAAAAAATCAGGTTTCACTAACTGGATACGTATTCACTGGACTTCAAGTTGCCATTAATCATTAACCATTCTTGATTAACATCCAAGTATAAACGAGTATATGAATGAAAACAGCTTGACAGGCCAGGAGCACTATCTGAGGTCCTGGCCTTACTGGGAACATCTCCTTCCCCAGCGACTGTCCCTGTAGCAATRCCAATGCTTGGAAACCTGGGAACCTCGCTAACATTAGACTTGCCTTGTGCAGGTCACCTGAGCATGGCCCAGCCCTTCATGAGGTGGGTTGCTCCCCACTGCTCCCAGTTACCCCTGGGGAGCCGTGGTGCTCATCATTACCCAGCAGAGCGATCAGATCCGTCATTGGCTCATGAATGATGCCTCCAAAAGTCCCAGAGTGAAGGTCTTTGTCACCACTTTCAACCTGTATCGAAATTCCTCAATTAGATACAAATATTCCCTATCTTATTGTTCTGCGAGAACTTGTTTTTCGCTGGGGCAGGTACTTCCAGCTTTTCAAACGAGGCCACAAATAAATGGAAAACTATTATGTGTTTCTATTTATAGAATGGACAACATAAGTTTAGGAATGACCTGCTTCTGGTAAACAGAAGATATGGCTTTGTTGTAAACCATTAGAGAGAGAAATTCAGTTGTTTATATTACTTACAGGCATTTGAAATCAAGTGTCTCTCTCCATTCCCTCTTTTGCTTCAGTAAGATTAAACACATCACAAGTGAAACACTTGCATATTACTGTTTCTAACATTATGGAATAAATCTTTCAAGTTCTTTTTCCTTCTTATTTAATGCAAAATCTTCATAACAAAGGCAAGACAATCTTATCTGTTTAGCAATAAGAAAATAAATGTCCAACCTTAATTCCAAATTGCAACAAATAAGAATTTAGAGGTCCCTTGAATCATAGAGCTTTAGAATACAGAAAGGCATTTCGTTTATTTAATGGTTTCTTTTTCAAGACACGTTTTCATACTCAGGTACATCATAAACTATTTTCCTTCAAACTTGTTTACTCTTCTCTAAAGGTCATTACAGTCAACTGTCTGGTAGCAGGCAGAGATCATTTTTGATGTTTTAATAGCATCATTTTTCTTAGCCAAGACTTGGAAGAATTGAATCAAGGCTGATGAAGTTCTTTTGGTTAAAAACAAACTTTATTCTTTTTCAGACACAAAGGTTAATGCAGGGTTTTCTCTAGTTGTCCAGTTCTTTAATCCTGCTATCTGAATTTTTTTTTATGCTTTCACAGGAACTTTCCAGCTGAGGAATTTCTGCTCTTTCACAATGGCTCGTGTTGGCTGCTAAATATACTACAGTGGTTACAAAAAAATGTTGTGTGGCTTTTAAACCCAGGAATCTGACTAAATTGAGTCCCCTTAGGCAGATACCATGCACTAAGCAGTATCTGCTGCAGAAGGGCAAAGTAGCAGAAGAAATAGTTTTGGAGTGAGTGAGTGTGTGTGTGTGCACGCATGTGTGTGTGTATGTGTAGGAACAACACTACAAGAGGATAGAGTTGATGTGAGGAGAGGACAATCAGACCAGAGTGGAATAGTGGCAGGAGAGAAATGGGATAGGAAAGAGATCAAGGACCGAGAGCGTAAGCATAGAAGAGAAGGTAATGAAAGTGAATAAAGCTAAATTGAAATGAGACGAGAAACTTGCACAAGCAGGAAAGAGTGTGTAAGTGGGGCCTGCATTTGTAAAAGTTAAGCTTGCTTTCAGCCTTTCTCTACATATGGACATAGATGTGATTACAGGTACCTCATCACTCTGTACCCAGGGGCCCAGTTCAAACCAACCTGTGTCCTTTACCTCCACAAAGAAACAGGCATTTCCGCGTGTCCCATATGTAAGGGCAGGCTTACTGTTGCTGAGCCAAAGGTTGTCCGAAATCACAATATAATCAACATCAGCAAAAAAGCACTGTTTTTCTTCTTCAAGTAATTTTTCTAGGCCCAAAGACCCTGCTTCCTCCATACCTTCAATAACAAACTTGAAGTTTACTGGCATAGCCTAAATGAATATTAATGAAGTCTGGGTAAGGAACAAGCATTTTCAAAAGATAAAAAGAATCATTTAAAATGCAATAGCAGACTGGCTTGCAGTATGTATTATGTCAGGAAAAGAAGGAGATAAGATAAATGGCTTTTTCCAATAGATAAGGCATTGACAGATACACACAAATAGTATCCCAGCAAAACTTATTTTTCCTTATGGTTTTCTCTCCCTTTTATTTTTGAAGGAGAATGCAAAAGTGAACAACTTTTTTTTCCTACTTCAGGTTTCCAGAAAACCTGCTGGACTGTCTAACTAAATGGGATTTCTCTCAGTACTGTTAAATATTTTAATCGCTTTGGAAAGTCTGTGTAATATCAGTTGCATTTTCTCAGAAAATTTCCAGACTTTCATATTTCCACCAGTAGTACTCACGTGGGAACCACTGGCAAAGGTCCATTGCTGCTATTTTCCCAACATGTTATCTAAAGCCAGGGTTAGTCAGATTGTGGCAAAAATGCTTCTGGCAATTTTATTATAGTTGTCCTGTTAGCACTCATGAATCTGTATGCCTGCTAGTTCATAAGGATGCATTTCCAACAGAAGTTAAGAGAATCTCTATTAGGGAACAGCAAGAGTTAGAAATGCTGACATGTCCCATAGGAGAAATAAATTTGAGCTCAATTCCCATTCCAATTCATTTTCTCATTACAGGTTTTAAGATGTTTTCTGTTTGATTCAGTTCTCAGATTAAAAACAGGAATAAGTGTCTAGAATTGGAGGAACTTATGTTATGGATAAGTTCACCAATAGTTCATCAAATGACCATAAAAAATTTAGAAACAAACTGTTCATGAATATTGTGTGATGGTCTGTGCTGTTTTCTAGGGAAAGACTTCTAAATGATAATAGGTTTTTTGTTTGTTTTTTTTGTTGTTGTTGTTTTTAACTTGCTTGTTAAAATGCCAGAATAACTATTACTGATTTGATAAATTGGAAAGACAGCTGTGACCGTATCCATTTACAATAGCTATTAAGTAGGCAAATAACTACATACGCTTGTTTGCAAGTTCATTACTAGCACTTAGGGATGCTGAGATCAAATCAGTATTATTGATGCAAGAAAAGCATCAGTTTTCCAGAAGGTTGTGAAAGGGCTTTAAAATCAAGACTTAAAGTGCAGTCTATGCCATAATGTCATAACAGAGGCACAAAACTATTTTTCAGCAATCCAACAAAACCTATTGTGCAAATTTGCCTTAAGGAAGGTAGTTAACCAAGTTATAAGCACGGACTATATGTTGGTTTAGCCTTGCAGTGGGGATAAAACTACCCCAAAATTATTAAACATGCAGACTGACTTAAAGACAGCTATGCTGGTCATTGTAGTAGTTCAGGCAAAGGCTCAATTCTTAGAGACATGTCAATCTCTAAGGGAGTGTATTTGTGCTTGGTTAATGCACCCATGCCATATATTTTCTTTGATAAATCTAATACATTGTTGAAAGAGTAATCCGTTACGTATGAGCATTTTTAGATACTTATTCTCTTTATGCATACATACAAACTGAAGGTAACTTGTAGGTAGCCAAGACCAAAGATCAGCAGAATGTAACAGCAGAGATGAGCCTTCATGACCAATCCCTGATTTATGTTGTTTTACGATTTTAAAAGCTCTCAAGAGAGTGGTGTCTCAAAGGCAATTAATGTATGTAATATATATTGAATGCTTGCCTTCTCCCTGTGTGTTTTACTCTGCAGGGCAATGACAGCAATACCATATTTACATTGCACACAGCCTATTCAAAATATAAATGCTCAGTACAGACTGTTCCTGGATTGGGACCAGCGTCCTGGATGTAGCATTAGAAATAAGCTAATATTTCAAAATGCACGTAATCTGTTGGAACAGAGACATATCATCCAGCTCACAGGAGGGTAAATTTATTTCTCCAGAGAGATAATATAATAATAAAAATATTTGTCTCCAATACCTACTAATTTCAAGGCTCTGAATGTTTCCACTGCATTTATCCAAGCTAAGACAGGTCCTTTATTATCTGTTGCTCCACGCCCATAGAGATTTCCTTAAAAAGAAAACACAAAGCTTTTAAGCAATCTTTGAAACTTCTCTTGCCACTTCAATGCAGTCAGAAATTCCTATTGCCACAGAAGTCATAGTAGTATGTCAAGTGAAGTGTCAATATAATGAGGATTTCATTGACTTGTTTTAAATAAGGTGACAGGTGTTTCCCAGTGGCCTAGTACATTCTTTCTTTATACATGTGGTATTGTGGTTTCTGCTACATACCAATTTGAGTTTCACTTTTGCTCTTAGAAGCTGTTAGTTCACACCAGACATGCCTGGCATGTCTGACGTGTCTTGACACAATATGCAGTTTCTGCACATATCAGCCAGTCCAGGTAACAAGCAGCAAAAACTCAGATAAATATCACAGTAGAAATATGTAGCTCCAAGTCTAGATACATAACTTCTTTTTATTGTTTAACTGTACAGCTATATACAGGGACAGATTTCGGTACACTGATATGTATCTGTAGAAGTCTCTGCTGGAGACAGTAGAGTTACTGCAATATGTTTGGAAACAGTCCCCACAAATGGAAAAGAGTGACTTAATCATTATAGCACAGAATTGGGAATGAAGATTTCTGAGTTCTTGGCCTTACTCATCCACTGACCTCCATCCACCATTTTTCCTCCTTCAGTGAATGGTGCTCTCTGTGCCCAGCTGATTGCAGTGGAGGGATTATTACATTACGAGGCACCTCAGATCCTTCCCCTGTGAACGCTCCTAATCTGCAGTGAGGAGGGTGGAGGGACTACAGGATTATGTAGCAAGAACAAAATGTGGGAGGGAGGGTCATGGTCAATTCAACAACCCAACAAGAATTTTAGAGCAGAAATGCATTCTCTATTTAATAGTCTATAAAGCAACATTAATCTCATGTGGTTCTTCCATACCAGATATTAAGCAACGACTCCAAGGTTTCACTAGTCACGGCATGGTCATCAAGACCCAAGTCCACAGGATTTGTACCAGAGATTTCCATGAGAGAGGTCATCATGCTTCAGTTAAATATATAGGTAACCTCTTCCCACTCCAAATCTCAGTGATACATTCAAATAATGATACCAAAGTTATGATCAGGTACACACCATTGATTTCAGTCAGTGTGTAAGGGTCAGTTTTCCAGCCATCATCTTTTTTGGCAGGCTGCACATCCACATGACCATAGAAACATAGAGTGGGGTTTTGTGGATCCTTGCCCAGTTCTGCAAGAATGACAGGAGGCAGTGGGAGGTTCTGGCCATCAGGCAACTATAGAAAACGTTAAAAAAAAGCAACAAAGCAAAAACAAAGCTTTGTAAAAACTTTCAAGTGTTATAAAAAGAACTGAAATTTTCAGTAATGAAAATAGTTTTACATACTCAGTTGACTCTGATTTGATCAGATCATTGAATTTGACTTTGACTCCAACTCTGAACTACTTAGAGAAATTAAGATCCTCTCCCCACCCAGGCAGCTTCTACAGAGACTTTATGGAGCTCTTCTAAAGTGTTACTTTCACAAATGCACTCTTTACTGAACTTTTACTTCCCTCATGAACAAATCTTGATAGTAGAGAAGACAAAGCTGTGTGCTGTTGTAACAAAAGTATATGTCATGACATTGAAATAGCCAAATCCACACAGAAACTGGCAGGCTGGTTTTGCAACAGACAGATTCCAGGAGGCCTGTAACAACCTCAAATAAAGAAAGGAAACAAAGTTTTGTTGGCAGAAGGCAGCAGCAGCTGTTTCATACTGTTTTGAAAGCAGGTTAAGACTTTAAACTAATCGGGTAATGTACAACTACGTGGAACATCTCAGCACTGACCAAGAGAAGCTGGATGTCTCACAACAGTGAGAAACAAGAATTAGAAGCACGTGTGTACTACATCGTATTCGCCAATAGTATTAGTATGTTGCAATATTAAAGCATAGAAGCTTCTTGCTCAGAAAAACCCAAAGAAACTCAAAAGAAAAACCCAATTTGTGAAACAATAGTTCTTTCCTAGGCAGAGAAATGCATCTCTGGGCTTTGCTCCAACAACAGGTAATCTATTCACTGTTGTTATTAACACAGGCTGTTGCTACATRTTTTGGCAATCGTAGTTGTATACCAAGTGCATGCTGATGGTACAATTCTAAATGTACTTATTACAACTAATGAATGACATAACATTATAATATTAAAGTATTGCTGTGCTGCAATATCCTTGTACTAAGACTATCACTGACCTTCCCAGAAGCCTCAGAGGAAGGAAACAAGAACCAGAATATTAATGGACTTTTTAATTCTTGTTACCATAGAAACCTAACAGCATAGGGCAGGAAAGAAAGCCCCAACTATAATAAAATGGGTAAACTAGAGACAAAGATTCCTCAGAGATTAACTCGTCTGTTGTTTTCCAAGAATCATAAAAAAAGGGGGGGGGGGGGACTTGGAGTGTTTGACAGAAGCTTCCAAAGAAATGATACTCAAGATATCTAGCCCTTTTTGTTTAGTAACATTTTCCTTGTAAAAGCTTCCTCCCTCATATGGAGACTTTGGTGAAACCACTATGCGTTAACAACCATGCTTCATTATTCAGAGAAGCATAAAAATGAATCCTGGTAAAAATTTAGGCCTTACGTTTTTGCATTGGTCCTCCATTTGCACTTGCTGTCCTCCAGTTAAATGTTGAACAGTCCCTGGTACGCTGATAACATCCACTTGCATCTGGATTGTCTGTATAGTCTCATAAGCCTGTTTGTATACAGTCTGAGCAGGGACTGAATTTGGCAGGTATTACCTGA
Source organism: Apteryx rowi (assembly GCF_003343035.1). Lineage (NCBI taxonomy): Eukaryota > Metazoa > Chordata > Aves > Apterygiformes > Apterygidae > Apteryx > Apteryx rowi. The sequence goes on along the minus strand of NW_020448453.1, from coordinate 287,447 downwards.
CTTTGGGACTATTGATAAATTGATATCCAGCTACCAAAAATATCAGTAAGTTATAGCATATATATGCATACGTATAGCACTGAACATAATAGGTATAACATGAGGCTAGAAAATACAATATTTTAAATACAAGATTTTAAATACAAGAATGGTAAAGAGGCACCTGATGCGACCCCAGGTTTACTGAATTAACAGCAGCTCCCAATGCTCTAAGTCTGTCAGCTGCTAATGCCATCATTCGTATTACTTCTTTCCTGAGATCTGTCTGAACAGAATCGCTTTCCACAGCCACCCATTCCTCAAGGTTCTGTATAAGAAAACAAGAGAAATAGTTAAATAAACCAATGGGCCTAAAACCCAGGAATCTGTGTTGTTTTGCCTTTGAACACAAGAACTATCACATTTGAAGATGTTTTCATTTCCAGCCTGTCACAGAAATGATGTGGACTCTGTACCTTTACCTTTCTGGTAAAGGATCATCAGGACACTGAATCACCTTACTTGCATCTGAAATGTCCACTTCAGATTTGGCCCACAACAAAGCCATCAGCTTCTGACTCCTTCATCTGTCCTCTGCAGAGCTTCCTCAGAAAAACCTTTCCAGAATTGCAGCAGGAGCTGCAGTTCTTGCTACCTTCCTTGCTCACGATGTGGCGCCTGTCAGAGCAGCTCAGTTCCTGGGAGAAAAAGCTTCAGGACACAGAATTGCCTATATAGGTTCCTATGGTTCAGGATCCTTATTTTTTAAGCATTTTAAAGAGTGTACCCACTGTTAGGTATTCACACTGTCACCAATGGATCTAAAATCCGGTCTCCAAGGAGTTAGACTGGATCATGACCAATAGTTTGCATTGCAGAAATGGCCTTATGCCTGAATTATCTAGGCAGTCCTCATAAGGATTCAGAAGTGCTCATAACTTTAAAGCGTAAGCAATATTTACTGGACTAATTATGCCCAATTCCTGTTTCTGCCTTTTCCCAGGGAATGACAAAAATGCAGACAAAAAGAGCACAGGATTTGGCAAGATTCCTCTCCTCCTCAAGAACAAACCTACACAAAAAACAGTTTTGTTGTAAAGCAAGTGAGAGGACATCATAACTGGTCTGCTTCTCCAGTCCAGGTAAGTTTTTGGCTCAGTGAAGCCTCTCTCTGAGGATGCCCACAGCCCCCTGTTCTGCAGAGGTCTGTGCAAAGCCCTCTTCCACCTGGAGGGTCCCCAGCACTGACTGTCCCCTTGCGGCCTTGCTTTGCAGCATGAGTGCAGCACTGGTAGCCTGTTGCATGCCAGGCCTGGAGCTCTGCTCCTTACCTTAACGGCAAGCACTGATCTGGCACGTAGAGCACAGGCCTCTCCAACATCAGTTCTGCACTCTAGTCATTTCACTGCAATGTAGTTCCTACCTTAACAAAGACATTTTGATGCAGGTCAATGTACTGGAAGATCTCAGTCTCCGATGCTGAAGATGAGGAGGAGGAAGACATCCCTGCCTTAAAGAGTAGCACAAGGACAATATCTGAAAGTTAAACTCCAGCATGTTAAAGACATCCTGCAATATACACTTTCTTCAGCACTAGAAGCCATAGATAGCTGAGAAGTAATGGCCTATTGAAGTCTCATTTAAGCCCTGCAAGACAGAAGAAAGTATATCTGAAATATTTTATCGCATACAGCCTGCAATAGATTTATAGTCACGTTTCCAGAAGAAAAAAGTGAAAAAAGCAACAAAACAAAGAGTAAACAGCTTTACATTTTCTGTTTCATGAGTAAATTAGGGGATACATTTTCTAAAGAAATATCGTTGCTTCACAGTTTTCAGTGCACAAACTTCAAATCATATGTTCTACCAAGACAGCCACAAAGGAAGACTTGCAAACACCAACACACACCAGCTGCTCAAAGGACTCATCTTTCTTTTTCTTCATTTCCAGAAGAAAGGAGAAAAATGGATTCAGTAACATACATTCCATGTTTCACATGGGTAATGGATAACATTCCCAACACTGGAGAAGATTGGACAATAAATAGTTTTTGCAGTTAAATACAAACAGTGGCAAAACCAAAACATTTGATAAGTGCAGAAGTCATTTGGTACTTACAAACCTCTGATATTTTTGACTAGATGAATGAAGATTTAAAAAACATAATGCTTCAAAAAGCATTTTACTTCCTTTACACAGCTTTCTTCTCCCGTTTTCCTGAGGTTGCTGCCATAGTTTCTTGAATCACTGTTAGCTGAGTAATACTTAGAGGGTGGGGCTAAACTGAGACTGGCTGCTGCATTAGGCTGTGTGATGGGATGGGTTCCAAGGTTAAATATCAACACTGATTCTAAAAACATTGTGTGGTGACACAAAACACGCAGCTGTATGTCCACTCATAATACCTTAACTTTGATGCATTGCTAAGATTTTAGCCTATAGTTATAATAAATTTCAATTCCATTTGCTTGACAGAGAAGAAAGATGGAAAACCCAAATGTGATGAACAAGAGGAGGAAAAGGAAGGGAAGAGTAGGACAGCGGAAATAAGAGTTATGGTTATTCCACCTATGGAGTAACCAATCAGATAAGGCACTCCAGCACTGAGAGGTGTGGTGTGGTCGCAGCAATGGACACAGCCACTTTTATTGTGCCAGTGTTTAAAACAGGAAAGAAAAAAAAAAGCAAAAAAACATTTTTTTCTAGGGTAACTATACCCTTTTAACCCAGTTGGAGCGTTCAGATGATTAATCTCCTAGACTTTAATTACTCCAAAGAGATTAGAGGCTTGATCTTTAAAATCAAACTAGAGCCAGCACGTTTCTCACTAAGATGGTGCCAAGCCAAAACTTCTCCAGTAGTTTCACTGTTGACATAAAAGCCTGCCGGACCTGTTTTTAAACAGGAAACTGTTACTCTCTTTATCAAAGTATAGTCTTCTGTAAAAATTACAGATCTGTTGGGCCGTAGAGACAAAGAGGACAAAACAGCTTTGCAAATACTTCCTGAAACACCTGCCTATGTCATCTGTTTTAGCAACTTATTAAATAACAGATCTTAAAGTTAAAAGACTTATTATGGTGATTCAGAACATTGTCCATTTGAGCTTGAGATTCTGGCAGGATCAAGCATGAGCCCTGCTTTCCAGCCTTTCCCTGTGAGCAAGGTCGTACCCACACTGCCTCTGAGCACAGACCACTCTGAAGTAAAGCTTCTTTGAGAAAACCTGTGACACCAGATGTAATGTCTATGTAATGTTGCCTGTTGACACTGGAAAGGACTAAATGCCAGTTTTGCAGTAAAGTACTGTGGTATTGCAAAGCACAGCTATGGAGATGACTTGTTCATCAAGATGGGAAAAACCCAAATTTGGGGAGATTTTTAGGATAGAGAGATTAAATGTGGGACTGTTACTTAAATGCTAAGACTTGCTAGGGAAAAAAAAACCTCAAGCATTGATCAAAGTTTCATTTTCTTCTCAAACTTTTCTCCTTATAGAAGTAAACTCTACCTCCAACAGGTGGAGCTAATCAGCCATGCCCTTCAAATATTCCCTTCACCAGTCACAGCGCAGCAATTTGGCCTGAAGCAAAAGGGAACTACTACAGCAAGTTTTGAAGCGAGCATGAAAAGAATCCAGAATATTTTGAGCAAGAAAAAACATCTTTTGGGGTTTAGCAGCAAAGAATTGGTGGAGGACAAGGTTTCCAGTTTTAGTAGCATAGGTCATGTTCATCTTTGGATAGAGCCTCAGCAGGCATGGCTTAACAGTACAGGTTTTGAAACAAGCATCCCATACCTAAAATCCCCACTTTAGCTACTTTTTTTAGCCTTGGATTGTGCAAACGGCTGCAGATATTTGGCCCCTGTCTATCTTACAGAGGGCACGTGTGCAGGAGCACCATCCCACACCCATCAGCAGGGCTGCAAAGCAATTTTTGAGAAGCAAAGAGCAGACAAGACCAGGAATCAGCCCTGCGTGGTGCTAACTGCGGTCCCTGATGAGGTGAGACACCAGCGCTTGCAGATGCCCAGGTAGATATGAGGTTGTTTGAGCCAAGACCGACCTTGCAGGTTGTGTCCCAGAGACCCCATGTACAGGGAGATAAGCTGCAGGTAAAAGCCAAGCATGGGGTCCGTGTGTGTTGTTTGCTTTTCCTTTTGTTGCCCCTTGCTTTTGGGGGCTAGACAACAGCTCTGTTTGCATGGCAGCACTTTAACCAACTGTTGGTCCCACATGGGAGAGGTTTAAATTTGTGCTGGTTTTACTGGGAACACAGCAGCTTCCCTGAGAGCTCAGCCTGGTGGAGAGCAGCCGGTTCCCATGCAGGACCCAGGAGGGGCATTTCAGGGGGTGGGGAGGGTCTCCAAAGCTGCACAAGGCACGGTCAATCCCCCCCGCTAATAACAGGAATAGGCATCATACACTGTGGTCATTCATCCCAAAGTGGGATGAATCCTAGTTTTACCATGGGCATTGCCAACAGACTGAGAGATCCCAGCACATGAAGACTTTAATCAGACGTTCATCTAGAGAGAATTTGGGCTCTTACTTTCAATTATAAAACCTGCTAGACTCCTCAGCTTTGTGTTTATTGCACTTATTCTCTCCACCTTACCCTTTCCAAACCTTGATGTGGAAAATATTTGCAGAGATCCCTATGTCCTCAGTTAACCTTACCAAATACAAAACAGGCATCTCTGGGTGCAGTTACTTGCAGAAAAAAGCCGTTTGGGTATGTCACCTTTCAACAAGGAAGAAGCACAAATCACAACATGATTGTAAAGATAACTGAGTTTGTACAATAAGTATCAGTTTCTTCATCATATATGATTTTCCCCTCTCTGCTCGTATATTCTATTTTGCTAAATCACTCTAAAAAGAATGAGTATAGCTGGCAGCTTAGGATGACTTGAAGAAAAGCAATGCTTTTAATACAAGGACAGAATCACAAAAAGGCTTTCTTATACATGGGGCTACAGTGATGGTAATCTTCCTCCTTTTATCTGCTTTACATGCAAATGACCTGGAAAGATGCAAACAAGAGATATATGTCTGCAAGTCATGCTTTATTAGCTTTTAGCTGCTCAAGAAAAAAGGAAAAGTAAAATGTTGTGAAAGACGGACATTCAAACAAGGAAAAATTCCCTAGGAATAAACTGTTTGGAAATTTTTACAGAATTAATCATTTAGAGGCAGACTTCAATAAAAGCTTATAGAGTGTCACAAAAATAAATGCTTTTATAACAAAACACAAACATGAACTGTAGCAAAGTTCTGAAAATGAATGTGAGGAGATACTTACTCAGTCCTCCAAAGCAGCAGAGCACACCAAATACTACTAATTCACACAAGAAATTAGATAGCTACTATGCTGTGCTGTACTTCAGGGAGGGAGGGAAGCAGCAGATGGAACTCCATGATAATGCACTGCTAATACACAGCCTGTGCTGCTAGAAAGCATTTGGATAGCAACTGGGAAAGCTTGCATTGAAAAAAAAGAAAAAAAAGAAAAAAGGAGTCAGTTTAATAAAAGAGTAGAGAGATTTCAGGCAAGGCTAAAAACTCAGTGTTGCAGGAGGGGGAAAAAATGTGAGTTTCAAAGGATGATAAAGCCTGGAAAAGAAAAAAAAAAAAAACCTCTTCAGTGTTCAATTTCAAGTATATTTGATTTGGTCTCATTTTAAAGAGCAGTGATGCCTTATGGAAAAATGTAATATGACTATTTTTAGAAGTAACAATGACAGTCAGGCAGTTTCTCTTCCTTCATTCCTTAGGAAAGGAGAACGTTTTGTCTCACTTCCCTCCTATCTTGTCAAGTACCATTAAAAGAAAAGTTAGTGCTCTTCAGGGCTGATTTAATGAGAATTTTGAGTTGCTTCTTTAACTACGATGAATCTTTGATATAATACCCACTAAACTTACCAACTTTGGGGAAGCAGCTCCTGAACATGTGTTGCTGCCCCCTCCCCATTCATGAAGCATCTCAGGTGCTTTTCTCCCTGCAATGCAGCATGTTATTAAGGAGCACTGGAAAGGAGGAGGACAGAGCTCATAGCAGAAGCCATGTCTCCCTGGAGGCCCCACGACACTCCCACACAAGAGAGCTGCTGCCTCACACAGGGGCAAACTGAGCTTTCCTTCACAGCCCAGGAAGCCGCTCCTGGCAAGCCTTTGGGAACACAGAGCTTCTCCGAAGGATGAATGTCCCCCCAGGAGGGTGTGKGTGTGGGTGTGGGTGTGGGTGTGAAAATCTTGGTATTAGAAGAAAATATGCATGAGGGAGAGAAAGGGCATTTTGCTGGTACGTCTCCAGTCAATGTTTGGCCTCTAATTTTGTCTCCTAAGATGTGACCAACGTAGGAAGAGAGACCAGAGATTATGGTTCTTATTCTAGCCACCTAAAATGGATAGTATGAAAGCAAATAAACTATCCTGAAAACAGAAAAATATATGGAGAAAGACAGAATATGAAGTGCATGCATGTGTGTGTCAGTGGGGGATCCAATGAAAATTGAGCATTTTGTAACCAACCCATGGAAAAATAAAGTCAGCAAGTTACAAGATTGCAAGTAATATGAAGAACATTTGACATGAAAAGAAAGAAAAACGTCTATAGTAGTAGAAGCTCATTTATCAAACAGATGTTGGGCTGTCCTGAAAAGAATATTCCCTCTAAGGAATCCTTGTCAAGGAAGATAACTAGGTTATTATTTAACTTAACAACATATTCACTGACAAGTGCCCTACCTTCGGTGGCAGCAGGCATACAGCCTCAGTCTCCTCTCCAGCTGACTAGGTGAGACCCTGGGAGATGAATCATGACTCTTCACATAGCAATTTCTTGAGCAAAGCCCTGACCACGTGCAACCCCTGCCACTGCAATGGCCAGGAGCTGCGGAGACCCAGATGCATTTGCGGGGGGGGRGAGGGGAACAAAGTGTCTGATCAAAAAGCCTGACCATATGTGAAATGATTAAAGAAATGGCATCAAATCCAGTAAGCCATACAACAGCAGTGGAAGTGTTTGGTGGAAAGCATAGGTAAAATCTGGCATTTGCTGACAAATGTAATCTTGAGTGCTGCTTTTCTGCAGTCAGAAAGTGTTGCAATACGAGCTGCTCTAAGGGCATTTCARAGAAGAGGAGTGAATGGCCCTGTACTTCTTGCTCAAGGTGACCCTTTAAAGAAAAAAATGAGATTCTGTTTATTAGCTGTGCTTTGCTATATTACAAATGATATTAAAGAAAGTCCTTACCTCTCTATGCCCTTGTTTTTCAGTTGCCTTTATGGTTGTTGATGAGACTGAGCAGGAAAGGTCTGCTTTTCCACCTGTAGAACAGGGACATTTTATCTCTGCTCACTGATATGTTCTATAATTATGAAGGGTTACTTATAAACTAAAGATTAACTTTTGGTTTAGATTTTTAAGCCTGCTTCTCTGTTATGTCATAGTCCAAGCAGAATATCCAAATAACTACCACATCAAGTCATAAGAAATTTTCTCATCTCTTTCCTCCTCCTTTTCTCTCTGGCCATTTTGTAGAAGTATCTGTTTCAAGCACCAATCTTAGCATCAGAAAGCACTTGAGTTTTGTTGATAGGTGTTACTGTTTTATAATTCTGTTTTAGAGGATTTACAGAAAAGAAGCTGTTGTTTTGAATTGAAAACAAAGTATTAAGTTTCTTTTAAGGGGAAAAGTTTCTCCCAGTAATATTTCACTCTTTGACCACGGAGGAAAAATAAGTCACTATTTACCTAAGCAAACTGTCTGAGCTTGATTGCTCATTAGTTTGTAATCAGACCAACGCTGGTATGAAACAATCCTTCCAGGAGAGACAGCTGCACTTTTTTTTTTTTTTTGCTCTTTCCATAACAAGAAAGGATAATAGGAACAAACTATGGGAGGCAGAGGTGAGATCTAACCATGTGCACTGGCACATACAGCCCAGCTACTAATTACTGGGCTAGCATTTTACCAGTGCTTCATACTTGCCCAGATGCTGATAGGTTACTGAAAAGAGGAATCTGCCTCATCATCTCTTTGTTGCCAATTCTTCATTACAAGAGCCTCTGAAATTATAGCCCATTTCTCATTTTAGATGCTTGTGTCCGCCTACAAGTTTCTACCCTTGGCGTTCTGTTTGGAGAGAGCAGCTATCCACATGATTAGATTCAGTAAACTTTCTGTATTAACAAATATCAGTCTTAACAGGAAAACCAAGGTCCTGTCTCAGAGCCTTACAAAGATCTTTCTTTTAAGTACTTGTTCTTTACTTGATTAATATATAAAACCTCATTTGCAAATGAAATGCAAAAGATTAGGGGAAAGTGTTTATTCACCTTTATTTAAAATGTCTTTTTAAAAAAACAAAAATCCTGCCTTCCTTTACCCTACTTTAAATCTGGATTTGCACTGGAGTTACTCCTGAATTGCAATAGTAGGAGTGAGATTTGAAATAGGTCTACTAAATTTATAGTCATTTAACTATTTGCAGATTTTCACTTTATACTAATGAGACTATAATATTGTGAAATGAAAAAAGTGATGATTACTTTATAGCTTATTATTTCATTGCTAATTGCTCCTTAGTTTACAGCCTATAACTTGGAGCAAGGTTTAGAGTCCATAATATTAGAGATTTATGGCTTTATGGCCATTATTCCATTTATGGAGTATTGTAAACACTACAAACACTGTTTAGAAGCCTTTTTAAATGCAGGCAGCTTTATCTCCTTAATAAAAACCCCCTTTTGATGGTAGCTTATTAACTGCAAGAAAGCCTAACTTATGAGGAAAGATTGAAGAACTCAGCTGGACTAGTTCAGCTAAGTGCTGAGGTACACACCTCTTCTCTGGCATACAGTAAGTGTTTAAGCAGAAGGAAATAGATTAACTACAGGAAAAGAAGAGAAGAACTGAAACAAAGAGATAAAGAAAGAGAGCATCAGTGTGTCTCTCTTAGCCTTTGAAAGCGTAAGCTACCCAGGGCAGAGACTGTCTCCTACTTTGTGTTTCTATTACTACATTAGGGCAGCAGCCTCACTTGGTTATGAAGTGTAGATAAAATAAGAGCAACTTAATTTCAGTGGTACTGTAGCAGAACTTAACATGCCTTAATTGTTACTTTAATACTCTAACTACTTAAGATACTTTTAAAAGAAGTTTGAGTGAGCAAGTATGCAAGAAATAAGCTGTTGTCAGCAGCATTCACAGGCAAATGATACAAATGTTTTCAATTCTACCTGTCACTAAGCAATTACCTCCAGCTCCAACTGGCTATGTTTCAGTCCTTGAAGGTGTGTTTCAGGAGAAGGGGAATGATATTGTGGTGTTGTAATCACAATGGCACAAGGTTATTGTTGTGGCCTACTGTGACTTCTCAATATACCACTTTCATAAAACTTAAAAATAATTATCCTCCCTTAGGAGTATAAACGTGGACTGGAAAGGCCCCTTCACACCAATCCCCCAAATGTCTCTCACCTACAAGGATTTCTACTTCTGCTCCTTGTACAGCAGCAGGCCCTTCTAGCTCCACACTCCTTCCCACTGCACTCTAATTTGAGGAGAGTTGCTCAGCAATCATTGCTTGAGATAGTCCAAACTGATGCCAAAATCTGGGACCAAGAGTTAAGCAATATTGCCTGCTGCAAAAACTGAGCAGACTATGGAACAGGAGCTGCACAGGCAGAGAGGCACCTAGATGTTGATAATCTCACCTGCGTGCGTCTGTGAAAAGAGGAGAATTTAGAAGAAACACCCTTACACCAGCAAGAGGTCACAGAGTGCTTCATGAAGGCCAGTGGCTACAAACTGTCCTCTGTATGAAATGATGATGCTCAGCACCTTCCTGGAACAGAGCCACAGAGACTCAAGTTGATCTGTAAAACAAAAATCAGTAACACTCACCCTCCTCACCCCCTAGTGGCTAATTCGGCAAGCTCTTTTTGCACAGCTCTCCACACGTGAAGAGGTTAAATGATATGGCCTGGAGAAGAACAAACAAGTCTCTGGTCCAGTGTCTTTTCCACTACACTCTGCTGCAGGCTGAGATAGAAGATTATTTTTCCAAGAGCAAGACTGTAAATTCATTTTCTTTACTGATTAAGCAAAAGTATTTTCAGATATTAATCACACTGAAGTGATGGCAAGAGGTTATTCTAATCTTGATATCCTTCAGAGAGCTTTCTTGAGCCAAGTAATGACAGCATTCCCTTAAGGGTAATTAATACTCTCCATGTAGGTGAGATTTTTACCCAGTAGATAGCTCAATCATACCCAGACAGCAGCAATACCCAGGCTAGAGTCAGAGACTGGCTTTATGAGATGGCAGGGTTAAGCTTATAATGTGTGTGCCTCCACACTGYCTCCTTCCAGAAGGAAGCTCTCTGGGGTGCAGGAAGCCCCAGAGGCAGGACACACAAGTTAACCAAGGTGGCATGCAGTAGGTCACCCTGCTCCCCCTCAAAGCACACAGCTGGTGTACCAAAAGTTGGTTCAACTTGAGACTTCACCAACTTCTACAGCTCGGCTGGTGTTGCAGCAGCTGGAGAAGGGCAGGAGGAATGGTCCCAGACAGTCCAACCAAACACAACTCCGAGTGATTTCAGATTTCTCACAAATCCACATCAGCCTGTTGCAGCTTTTGTTTTGCACTTATTTGTCTGACTACATTGCGATTCTTTTGTTATTTCCTGCAGGTAAAAACATAGTCAACGGTACAGCTGGGTATGCTTTATCTCAACTCATGACATGCAGTTACATAGAGACTTACCATTGTGAAACATTGAAAATTCAGATGTAGCAGTTTTTTCACATCTACACTACCTCTGTCCTTTATTGTCCTTTTATCAGAATACAAATTTTGTTTAACAGTTTTTTGCATTTCTTGTGCCACAGGTCAGTATAGTCAATAGCCTATAGAAAAGCACATGGAAAAACCTCCTTCTGCATGTCCTTCATTTTCCCAGTACCTCCCCCCCCCCCAATGCTATTGAGGTTAGGAAGGTTTTTTCTGTTGTTGTTTTCATCCTGATACCTACGGGAAAAGGGTTGGAGAAGTAGATTTTTGTAGCAAAAACCTGAGAAGCACACATTACACCTTACGCAGCTATAACCTACAATTTAGGGCAAGAAAACAGAGCCTGAAGATAAGTACATAATAAAATGCGCTTAGTTTTCCTGTCACATTTAGAGGGGTACAAATACATTTTATAGTGCCAGCCTTAACATTTTATAACATCTTCTGCTTGTGCTAAGTCTGCTTTTGCTTGTCTGATCATTCACTATTGGGGTAAACGAAAAGTTACTATTAAAAGTATTACTAGAGGCAGAACACATCTCCATTTCTGAAGCAGTAATTAGATGAATCTGAAGGCTGGTAGTGGTTCATATATTACAAGGAATCCCATATATGCAGAGTCTTAAACTTTGTTAGGTGCTAAAGCTGCTCAAGTGAAAGGTACAAACCACCACCACGTTCTGCAGCCTGAGCTGCAGCTTTACCTCCTCGATTTTCATAGGTCCTATGTTGTTTTGCACCAAACAGCCTCCAGAGTCACCTTATTTTTTAGAGGCAGACCTGTGTGTTTAGGTAAGTCTCATACCATCTCAGTCTCACTTAAATCCCAGTGAGCAGCTCACTTAAATAGTCACCCTTACACAGGTATTAGAAAAGCTGGAACATCTGTGTTTTAGGAGGAAAAGAAACTATTTTTTCTTTGGCCATGGTCTGTAGCATGATGGACTTAGGAGACTCTAGGTCCAAGCTGTGCATTTAGTATCTTATGTGGGTGATTTCAAGTGAATACAACAAAGGAGTCACAGATTTTTCAAAGGTGCGCAGTATTCCCACTCTCTCACACACACACCTTTTAATTACCTTGACTGGCTCCTTCTTAGCTGGGAAGGGAGAAAATGCTCTGCCAAGAGATTAGAAAGATAATGCAATGCACACAGCTGAGACTTTAGGTGAATTCCACAAGAAAGGGGAAAAAAGAATAGTGCTTTTTGCTCATAAAAACTCAATTTTCAAAGAGCCACATTTTTAGCAAAAAAAAAAGCATCAGCCTGAAGTAATGTGTGACTGATTCCTTTTGAATTATCTCAGCATGRTGTCATTTTATTGGAGATTTCATTCATCCTTGTGACTAGTAATTGGGCCTTAAACCATATAACAGGCTTACCAGGATCAAGCTCTCAAATTCAGAGCACCATGAAAACAGAGGGGKTTTTTTTTAAATGAAAGATAAATGGATGTTATCCAGGTGACATGTGTCACTTTAAATACTGAAATACTGGGTTGGCAGTTTTTTCTTTTTTGGCAGTTGGTATATTCCTTTGATAATAATAAAATATAAGTCATGCTTTTCTCCTGCCCCAGCAATCTTGAAAAATTGATACATTGAATATTGATACTCTGAACATTGATAAATCTGAAAAGTGAGTGACAGACCAAGCCTGCAAATTTATGCATCATTTACCAATACACTTCAGTCTTACCTGAAGTAACCTGTTGTCCCTAATCACGGACTACAGGAAAGAAGCTTTTATATCCATTTTGCTATATTTGTTACTTCTGAGATGTAAAATAATTTAGTAGGTGGAAAGCAACAAGGATGCTGACACATTAATTTACAATCAACCCAGGTAAAAATATCTAGAACAGGTTAGCTACAATCCATTTTTTTGCATTAAATTCTTATCCAAAGTGTGCAAAATTAAGATTTATTGCCTTCCTTCTGTTATAAAGCAAGAAGTTTCTGAACAGTTATTTCAGTTTGAAATGACTGTATCTTTTACTTTTGATTTAGGCCCAAACTAAGGTTTCGGGTTCATAGACCACTGTCATTTTATCACCCCAAATTCTTACATTCAATAATTGAAACAGCTAATAAGCTATGTAGGAGAATTATTTGAATTATTCTTTTGATGGACACAGACTATTCATTCAAATTGAACAGCAAACAGGTGAACATATCTAAATTTATGAACAGATTAATATGTATTTCTGGATATATTCTGTATTAATATATTTTGTATGGATATAAACGGATGAAAAGACTATTCTATTGCAGACTTGCTGTGCTATGGGAAAAAAGTAACCTGTTATTCCAGATCCCTTCTCTTTAATTTTAGTGCTTAGGGTAATTATTTTTGGAATCTTTCTTCTACATCCTTAAAGACTTCTGGTCTGTTAGTGGCAGCAATTGCGTCATTAAAACTTTCTTCCATATTAATCAAATTATTGGAGGGAGCTAGAGGAATATATATTACTGAGGCTCTCGCAGCTCCCTCTAATGAGGTCAGAGAAGCTGAACTTGTTTTTACATTCAGAAGAGATGATGCTAATCAGCTGTTACTGAGCACAGCTTCAAGGTAACTGCTGCATCCCAGTAAATCTGGGTCATACTCGCCCAAAGATAGATGTGGAACTACAACACATTAAGAAAATGAAATGTATCATCTTAAATATTAATACTTTGTTGATAACCCGATTGTCATATCACATAGGATCACTTTCACAGAGCGAGTGGACAATGTTATACAGCATAGTTTTCTATCATTTTTACACTCAGTCTGTCTGGTGCTCTGATTTCCATGGTTCCTTTCAAGGGAAAAATGGCTCAGACATGTTTGTTACTTTTTAGAGCATTTCTATTTTAAACCAATCAGTGCATGAACTCATCTGCAGTTAAAAACAGCATTTTATTCTCCCATTCCTCAAAAATTCTTTCCTCAACAAAACTTTAACTTAAAGAATAAGGACTTCTAGACTGGTCTCTTAATGTATTAAAACTTATCTGTGAGTGCCAGGCAACTCCAAGACATGGGTAAAGCTTCCAAAAATTATATGCAGCTCTAAACTCGCTAAAATTCATAAACAGCCAAGTCTCATTAAAAATCATTTCCAGACCAGTGCAAAGGAACATTAGCAGACTAAGGCCTTGGAGTAATCAAGGCCAGCTGCCTTATTCTAGGTATATGTATTTATACATTGACTTGTACCTTTTGCATGAAGCCTGGGTACTGTATTTCTGAAACCTACTCTTACCCAGTCTGCTACCRCTCTCTTCCTCTCCCCTCCTCTTCRAGTCTATCCACATTCAAAACTCTTTATTTACATCTGCATATTGAAATCCTATTGCCAGACAATTGRCCATTGGTATCCACATATGCTGGAACTCTACATGCAGATGATAGTTTTCCTCCTTCTTGATTTGTACTTTTGAATCCACCTGGTCAGAATGAAAACTGCCTTAAAACAATCATGAACAGCACTGTGCCTCCTTGTATGGAAGCTTTCGGATATGGCCGGCAATGCATTGCAGGATATTTCTGAAATACAAACACAAATTTCAAAGCTGTGTAGAAATAATYTTTCTTTTTATTAATTCTCACTGTTTGACAATTGATTCCTGAAAATGATGACATGCAGCCTATACTGCATTTTGGATTTTTGTTGTATTCTTATAGCTTTGGACTTGAGTCCTCTAGCTGAGTATTCAACAGATGCAATAGAAGATCCTAGAAAGATACTCCTGAAACCATTTCTGAATGAAAGCCTTACTGTCTTTTTTTAAACAGCTGGCATCAYGACAATTGAAAAAGTACATACCAGTAGACTTGCAGAAACAGATGTTCTTCTGTCAGAACTTTTATGGATTGCTATCCACTCATATAGCCAAAAAGATAAAAATTAATGGACAGGAATTTGAGAAATAAAAAACATTACTTTTTCCCTCTACTTAATGTTATTAAGCTGCTCAGCCAGCTTCCAGAACTGGGAACTCTTGCAATGGTAGTTTCAACAGAGTAAAGCTGAAATTAATTGAGGAGGATTACCTACTAGTGTTTCCACTTTACCATTGACAGAACCGGAGTCTTAATAAAAAAAGACTTAATCCAGTTTATATATACACTTATCACAGRTATATTATAAAGCAAGAGCCTGGTCATATTCACAGGGATTTCCATAATGACTGCTGTGCAGGATTAGCTCCACCAGTGCAGACAATTGGAAAAAAAGCCAGGAGAAGAGCAGCAATGGGAGGCAAAGGCCAAAAATACTGGGTTCTGGATGTACTACTAAAAATTCATGAGCCAAAAGAAACAAATTTCAGCATTGTAAAGGTTTCCTATGTGGTTTTTTTTTTTTTTTTTTGGTGAGGTAATAGGATCTAACACAAATGRCTAGGAATCAAGCAAAAATRCTTTAAGTAAGGCAAGTCTAAGCCTTGAAATCAAGAAAAACATCAGATAAAAAGGACTTCAGAGAGATGCACAGTTCAGATACCAAAGTGCTGCATGCAGTAAAAGAACTGCTTAGTAGGCCCAAGTTCTTATTTAAGGTATAGGTTAAATTGAAGACGCACTAGCACGAAATACAGATGACACTAAACATGGCAGACTGAAGATGAGAGTGAGGTTCTTACAGCCACAGCAGCTTGAAAAGGAAAAGTTGTAAAAACAGTTGTATAAAACCAGTGTTGAACAAATGTTTCAGCCATTGCTCACTGAATGCTTTAGATTCCTGTAATTGCCACATTTTGTTGCTATTATCCATGGAATAAAAGAGGAAAACCCTTAAAAAGTCTTTTACTAACAAACAGCAAGAGACCCCAGGCTGCTTCAATGCCAAATCCAAAGTTTAGCAAGCTTCAGTCAACTTCCCAGTTTATCTGTTTGCTTCTGTAAAAAGCCAGACTATTATTTCACATCAACTGAAGACTGCTACTGCTCCTCAGCTGGGC
Source organism: Apteryx rowi (assembly GCF_003343035.1). Classification (NCBI taxonomy): domain Eukaryota; kingdom Metazoa; phylum Chordata; class Aves; order Apterygiformes; family Apterygidae; genus Apteryx; species Apteryx rowi. The sequence goes on along the minus strand of NW_020448453.1, from coordinate 271,709 downwards.
CAGGGACTGAGGGACTGCCTCTGGTCCACTCACCAGCTGGTTCATTAAAAAAAGTGGGCAAGGGAATCCCTGCACTGAAAGCAGAGAGGTGTTCTGGCTTAACATGACAATAGAAAGTGCAAACAGACCATGTCACCTAAGGTGCAACTCTATAATCAGCTACAGATTACATCAGATTAACTCAGTATCTACAAAGCTAAAGGTAAGCAAGAGTCAACCAAATCTTACGCACCTCCCTAGAGGCGCCAAGGAGCTTCTGTTCCCTGCTGGTGTTAGGTCAGGACCTTCTTTTTTCTACCCCCTCACTCCTGTAAGCCCTCTGGCACTCTGCAGAACTAATTTCTTCCATTTCCACAGGGCTTTGTCCAGTTTGCTACACAGAGCTGACCCTCAGTTTGCATTTCCTTCTCCTCATGTAGTCTTCAAAATGCCTCAGCCCAGTTTGTCATCATGAAGTTGTTTGATGCAAGGAAGGCTTTTTTGGTTACAGGGTTAGTTTTCTCTCAGTTCCTACCTCACCAACTAATTATCCAGGTGGCTCTTGGGGACCCTGGTATTATCTGGAAAACAGCATCTCCATTGATTCTGTAAAGCATATTTGTCACTTTTGATGTGCTGCAAAAAGCTCTAGGAATATCCACGTATCAGCTGGCCAGTAACCTTTTGCTTGCCTCTGTTTTCCCGTCAGCATTTTACTGAAGTGTTGGAGGTTGATGGGAGGAAGCACCTTGCTTTGTCAGGGAGAATCTGCAGTAAGTGAACTAATGATACCCCAAAACACAGTTGCTAAAGGAAGAGAGGAAGATGTCAACTCATTACTAATACAGCAGGACGGTCTGAGACAACACACTATCAAGGCATTTTCAAGATAAACATATACTATACAGCATTCTTGTTTGCCAAGGTTTTTTGCAGCTGTTCTACTACTTCTACACTTTGGCTAGCTTAGCTATATTGTTGCTTTCCAAGTTACTGCAACTCTAAGGGAGAATCATTTTATAGGTTTTCTTGGAATTAAGTCATGGTATTTCAGAATTTTCTCTACTAGCATTTAAAATAATCCAAGAGAAGATAGTATATCTTCTCAAGCCCCTACAAAACAATGCAAGKCAAGACAGCATTTCTTCTCAAATCCCGACTATAATGTATTGAACGTCTATGTAATGAACAGTAAGTAGTTTAGAAACAAACGAGGAAATTAATTTTCAGGTATATCTTAAGAGATATCTTAAAAATCARGAATTAGCTATGATTTTGCATATATTAACAGTTCAGAATTGCAATTCCCTTTACTTTGCCAAGAGCAGGAAAATATAGTCCTCCTAAGATTCACCCTGACATCTCAAGACATTTCATGTTATATATGTAACAATAGTCTTTAAAGGAGCCTTCAGATGCTCTTCCTACACACTTTCTACGAATTGTTCATCTTTATTAAGGCTAGTCATTCAGTGAAAACTAGTGGATTGTGGTTGACCACTGTAAGGCACACGCGTATTCACAAGTAACAGCTAACAGAAGAGATGACTCTATACAAAGCCTTGGGTTTTAAGTACTGCATCTTCCTAATAATCAGACATATTTAACTTTCAAATAATTGGCACTTCCGTGCTGTAGGTCAAATTTGTTACTATAGACTTCAACTATATAGTTACTTTCAAAATTATCTTGGGGTATTAGCTTTTACTTTTTTTTGAATAGATCATACATCTGAAGATACAGTAGGTCGCATGATTCAAAAGTGCTGCATACAAGCCAGCAACTTTTCCAAAGGAGAGCATAGCACAGTAACAATGACAAAAGAAGCTGCTCAAGCATATTTAGTACCCCATTTTTCTGTCTAAAGGGCAGAAACATAAGAGGTTCATGTGCTGTCTCCTTGATTAAGAACATGAGCCTGATGGGACAGGAGGACACCGTGTGCTAGTGTAGCAGCATCAGCTCATACATTTCATTGGCATGCAGTTTAAACAATCTGCAAGAAGTCTCAGCTTCTCCAGGGATATGCAAAATTAATAGAAAAATTAATATTTAAAAGTCATAGAAAAAATACATTAGCATTCAGAGTCTGTCATAACCTAACATGACGATGTAGAACAGTATAATCAAGCTAGCAAGGGACYGGAATCAAAACCATCCACTACTGAGACTTTGTGTAGCCTAAGCAGATTCTCTGAAGAGTGATTTAAATCCTCTGCACAACTTAATGATCAGGAAGGTGATTTATTCAGGCTGACTCCTAGTAACATAAAAGCATATTTAACAGGTGAATCTGTTCTATTTTAATTGAGTGCATTCAAATGACACTGAAAGACTGTAATGTTTTTACGCTAACACTTTGAAAGAAAGAATGAGCAAGCGCACATTCTTTATCTAGATCAGCCCTACATTATCTCCATTGTTTACTTTGCCTCAAGGTCAAGATCACAAAGCTGAAGTTCCTGAAGTTAAGATAGTCCATCATGTAGCCTTATGGAAAAATAAGTTTTAATTTAGCTGTCAGTACATCAAAACTCATTATGCTAAACCAGAGTCTGTTTTTACAAGTTACAGTTTTAAATTAGGAATCATTGTGCTTGATAAGCCTAAAATGGATTGCTACATAGTAGAAACTTGGAAGTATTTTTAATACACAAACTATTGTCTCCTGGTAGTGGAAAAAAAGGGAGGAAGCAAATGACATTTGAAAAGGCAGTTAGGGCTTATTCATTTAGGTATAGTAGCTCAGAATAACTCCAGCTGCTCTTGTGAGTGCATATTCCATATCAAGATGCACTTCATGTGTTTTAGCAAAACCCATGACAATCTAGTGAGCAACAAAATACCACTAGCCAAAAGTCTGCACACTATTTGGCAGTAGCTTCACCATGTGGACAAGTCCCAAACCTCCTTCTAGTGATTGTAAAACATATTGCAAACCTTCCTCCATTCTTCAGCTGCGAGGATGGAAAGTGTAAGCTGTCTAGACCCAATAACCCCAGCATGCCATTGACCATGAGATTTCCTGATTAGCAATTAACAACCAGGCCAGTATGGCACATTAGGAAGCAGGGCAGGAAGAATGTACTTTGCTTTTGTAGCATACAGATATCCCATTTGTTGTCAGTTGCCTATTTATGTACTGTCATTTCTTCTTTGCAACTAATTCTACTGGTTCCCAGTTTTTCCTTCAGAAAACTGCTGCTGACTTATAAGTTCTTTAATCCAGTGAAAGAAAGTTATAGGTTAAGATGCAGATACCTTCACACTGTCTTTAACAAGTTTATCTGGAAGGGAATCTGGACAGGGAAAGTGAAATTATCTTGGCAGTGAGAAGGTACCAATGGTGATCCAAGTACTTTCACTCTAGTATTTGAAGAAGTTTAGCACACTTTGACAAAATTTGGCTAAATAGAAGCCTGCAAAAAATCTCATTGATTAAAGGCTACATGCTGTTCAGATCAGCAGGCAATAAGCTGGGTTTCTACCTAGTTTACCCATAATAGCCAAGTAGAAGACAAGAAAGATCTGGGGAGAAGGGCAGGAGGAAAAAAAAACACACCACAAACAAGTGCCTCGAAGCAAAAGTCTAAACATTATATAGGCCTAAGCTAAGTAGACACATATTGGTACCCCTTTCATGCCCAACCAAGACTCTCACACACCTACCACGTTAGAGAAGTACACAAGCACATTCCTTTTGATAGGCCTATGTTTACTTAGAAAGCTGATGTTTCTTCTCTGCTCAACAAAATTGGAGATTATTTGCTCACATTTGAAGTTGTTTAAAGCATAACATTACCCCAGAGCAACAATGATGGGTACACACAAAGACCATGAGGAAGAAACTGCAAGCCAGCATGAACATTYTTCTGTAATTACCAGCTCATAGAGGTTACTAAGCACAGTAAAAATACATGACATAGCTACTAGGCTAACCAAAAACAGYTGAACATCCAGTCTCACACTTCTCTTGGTGGTACTTCCCCCTAGCCAGAAATGTGGTTTGGCAGTCAAGGCAGTTCACCTGGRAATCCTTAACAAGTGTCTATTAAGGGCTATCAATATGTAACATCACATCTTGTATAATTAACTGGAATCAGCCAACTTGTCAGTAAACTGTAACACAAAACAATGCCATGAAGTTCTCTGGGAAAAATACCAAGCAGTCTTCATAAACCCAGCAGATGGTGCTGTGATGTTCTTCATTTCACTGATGCATTGCTTTGTTTACCTAGTTCACATTTAAAATCCAGTGTCAGCCACTTCTGTATTCTGTGAGAAGGCTGCTGTTCAAATTTTGACTATTGTGAATTTAAACAAACTTATTTATACAATGCACAAGCATTCAAAGCAGTAACAAACTAGATCTCTGAAATGGATATTAGTTTTCCAAGAGTGTTCAAAGAGTTTTGAAGCAGGCAAACTAGAGAAGTATGTTGGTTGAGCCAAGTCACACTGCTTTCGTGATCACCTTTAGCAGTGACAGGAAAGGCTACAACTAAACTAGACTTTACTATAGCAAGGTAACAAACAGATGAAAAGGGACAGATTCCTTCCARGATTAGCACAACTACACAATTATGAGGCTTAACTAGATTTTATAGGCCTCATTACTTCAGCAGCTTACTTCAAGCGCTTAAGCTAGGCCCTTTCACTTAGGCCAAAGTCTCATTCTAATCTCCTTTTCACTGCTTTCCGGCACTTGCCACAGAGAAATATTTCTGCTGCTTAACTAGTGGGATCTGCTTTCCAGCCTCTTCTACAAACCCCTTAAGGCACTGTTTTGGGCATGCTTTTCAACTGTACTGCTGTACTGTAATTCAGTAAGTATATGAGGCATATCATGTAGTATCTTCAATACAGAACTGAATGAGTTAACTGATTCAAGAAATAAAGTGAAATAGCACATCAAAAGGTACTCTCTTTCTGAATGTAGATCACTACATTATCAGCTTTTCTACTGCCCAAATAGTTTTTTCCTTACATATGAGAAACCAGTACTACCTTAGTGCAGGAAGTTTTATTTTAATACATTTCAKATTGAAACAGGGACAACCAGTTGTATGGGGTCTCAGTATACACATGACCTTCAAATATTTAGGCATGCTAGCCTTTTCCTGCTAGTCWTCTCCTGTATGTGCTGACTACAGGTTATAGCAGAGCAGTTTCACTGTCATTGAATGGCAAGAGCCTAGCAGCCCACTACCCACCTACAGACGCTTGGTGCTAGCAAATACTRATATGGACACTTGGCATGGCTCAGTTTGTACCCTAGCTGCAGGTACAAGTAGGAAGTTTTATGAAATTGTAAGGATTACCTCYCATATTAGCTTCCACAATAAACTAAACAGAACAAAACAATCAAGCAATGCAGAGAAACTTTAGAAGTTTTTCACAGTGAGAATCTCCTTCCTTCTCCAACAGCAATCCACAATTAAGACTCCAGACCAGCAACAGTTTGACGGGCGAGTAAAGAGTTAACAGGACTGAAGTTTGTCAATTGATCTGCAGAAGAACTGAKAGCACCAGAGCTGACATGCACAAAGCTGTTGAACAGAGGACTTAACAGGACTAAAGAAGTCTACCAACCGATATGCGCAAGGACTGATATGYGCAAGGCTGCGGAATGATTAACAAGACTGAAGAAGTCTGCCACCTGGAATCTGCACAGACCCCCGGGAAGGGAAGAAACAATACGGAGGTGTTGTGGTCTTGCCTCACTAGCAGGGTCCTCCCAGCACACAAACAAACAGTCCTGTCATTGTGAAACTTGCTAAAAGTCAGCAAAAGCAGTGTTTGCCCAGAGCCCCAGCTGTATAAAAAGAGGCTTGGGAGCTAGGAGAGTTTGAGCAGGGACGGGAACGTGACCTGACCATCCTCTCCAGCTGGACCGTGAGTATTGGACCGTGAGTATTCCCCCCCCTCCCCTTTTCCTGGGACGCTGGGTTAAGGTAACTCCTCGAGGTTGAGAGCCCTCTCACTAGGAGAGTGAACAAGAAAGCTTTCAAGTAGGGATAAGCAGTCCTTCCAATTAATGACGCAGTAATCGACAGTTTCAGGTTATCCTTTCTAAACTAGTAACTGATGGTTTTGTGTTATCCTTCCTAAATTAGTAATTGCATTATTTTAATGGATGTTACTAATCCAAGAACTTGTGTGAGGACATAAACATCTTTTTTATTATTATTATATTACTGTCTCAGTCATTGCTATCGAACCTTCATAGCATGACAGCATGACACAGTTAAAGTCAGATAGACAAAACATTCCTCCCTTCTGGCCCCAAGCAGACTCATCCCATGCCCTTTGCTCTGAGAGCAGCCTGAGAATCATCACCTGAAATACTTAACTACCTAGCTCTTTGACTGCTGGTCAGGAAGTTCAGAAACAGTTAGCCAAAGGCAGTTCAAGTTAGTGTGTTTAAAAGGTTTTTGGAAATAATACCAGAAGTGCTGGAGCTGGGTGTTTACAAAACAAACCTTGAAGCTGAGTGTCAGCCAGTAGCAGGAATGAGCAATACTCTTCTCTCCTGTCCTCCCTACAAACTCTACCCACTCCCTTACACTGTCCTCGTGTTAGTGTGATGACCTAGTTCACAGAGCTAAAAGGGAACATTCTTAGAGTTTGTTTTCTGTTAGGAGAGCAGGAGGATTCAGAAACATCAGCTTTAAGTCAGCAACCAGTTCAGAAACAGAGCCTAAGAGCTGTTTCCCAGGAAGTGCAATCTATGCATCTATGTTGTCTATCTGCCTTTTTAGCCATAGAAGGGTTTCTCCCAAGTTACCTCAAGGTTTTGTACTTTCCCTCCCAAGTCACTGTTTAATTCTTAAAGACCAAGAGCCAAATGCTAGAGCATGATTTATTGTCCTTTAAGGAGTATAAAGACAGCTTTACAAAAAGATAGCCAGTTGTCATTACCAGTGATTTTGTTATAACTTAATTTGCTGTAAGAAAAACTCTACAGACAGGTATAAGGTGCAAGAGAGTTAAAGTTGCTCTTCTGACACATTCAGTAAGCAAGACAGATGCTCCAGTACAGCTTGAACATATTCCAGGGTACCCCTTGTAATCTGTTACTTTGACTACTTCTGGGACTTATCCTGGAATAAGCACTTTTAACTTGGCTAACAGCTCTGCAACTGATGCAGCTGGTTAACAATTGAGAGCAAACAGCTCCTCCTCCTTCACAGAAAAAAGGCAGATAAGTACAGCAAACCACAGCTTGAATCAAAGTGATACACAGGGGGACAAAGGTGCAATTCAGTACTACCGGCCATAAAGAGYAAGAATGTTCTTTTCTGTAGTTTGAAGTAGGCATTTAAAGTAGTATTTTGACATACAATGTTCCTGGTTTCTTGAGTGGAACTAGATGCTTCACTCTCCCCCAAAGCAAYAGGGTGTTGGTGGAAAAGGAAAGCCACATAAGATTTAGTTGATGCTGTTTTGTACAAGAACTCAGACCTCAGAACCACAAGCCAGAAGGTAAGGYGTCTTAGTCCTTCAGCTGAGAAACTTCATGGAGGTATGCACCAAGCATCTTCACCCCCTGGATGTAGTTGTACCTGGAGAGAAGATGCTTACATTAGCACTTAGTTTGAGCTGTATTCCTAGCAACTGTGCTTTTTGCTATTTCAGTCCAATGCAGGCAACAGATCACTGCACTACTACTCCCAGCATCTCCCCTGCCAAAAGGGCAATGCCAGCCTTGGGGTAGGGGAGAACAGCCAAGCTATGAGACTGAAGTATAAAAAAGTGCTTCTGGTTTCAGAAGCAATAATGAGATCAAAATTCAGCTTCAGACTAGCTACCAAGACCACCCACCAGCCATCCTCTGCTGGGGAGAAATGGTACCTTGCCCTCAAGACTTGAGGAAAAGCAGCAAGAGTCTGATTCTAGGTCCTTTTCAGAATATATGCCAAGATCCACAGTACAGCTTCAGTCTGGCACAGGGATAAGTATTTTCTTACCTATTTAGTTTCTCATTTTGAGAGTGGGCACCATCATCTGCAGCTCCAACAGGAAGCAGCATGACATTCTTGCCTGTTGCTTCTTGAAAAGTAAGAGTAACAGGAATGCTTCCTCCCTCCCTTGTCAGGTCTGGTTCAACTCCAAAAACTGGAATAAAGCAGAGTGATACTCTAGTCAGTTTGGAGTTGTATGTGTTTTTTTGCAATCAAGCCCCAAGCATTTCTCTACCAGGTGATGGCCAAATCTTGCTCTTGGATCTAATCAGTTGGACTGTAGATGTCTCAAAGGTGGAGTTTCCCCCCAGGTGGAGTATTGTCACTTCCACAGTGGAATTTGAGCAGTTACACAAATAACATTTCATCTGAAAGCCTACATTTGTATTCTAACACAGAATAGAGACTTTCCCTAGTTTCCCCATGTAGTCCAGGCCCCTGTAGAGGGACCTAAGGCAACAGGGAAACTTTGATTAAGAGGGAACCAAGGACAACTAAGCTTCAAGGGCTTTGGCTAAGCAAGTCATCTGAACTACTGGCAGTTATATTTATTATATTTATGCAAAAGCAACAAAATGCCAATGGATTTTAGTACAGTAGGAACAAGCTCAATAAAGTTATCAAGTTCCTTCCCTTGCAGTACATTGGACTTCAGTTTAGGGTTGCACATTATATGCTTTGTTACTTAGTGAGCCTATGTGCATTATTTAAATGGAGAATAATGAAATCATTCTACAACTGTGACCTCTCAGTACCAAGATGCTGAAACAAGAGATCTTGTCTTCCCCATGCCAAGTGAAAAACAACCACTGACCTGTCTTCATGGCCCTCCTACCAGCCATGTAGTGGGGATGGTTGAAGTCTGACACCCAGGGTTTTCCACCATGGCCTAAGTATACTCTGAATTTGTTGGGGCTCTTCAGCTCTGCAAACTTTTTGCTCACATAGTCTTCAACCTATAACAAAATTTGAGCAGTCAGATCTACCATCAGCATTTGTATGAACACTGGTAAAAACAGTACGTCAGAAGTATTTAGGGACTAACAGATCACTACTGCTGTGTAGCAAGTTTTCATATTTTACTAGGTAGCTCTGCTCTGAAGTTGCAGTCTCACTTTCAGGCAAGTAACAGCATACTGTATAACAGTTATTATATCAAACTCTTGCTTTGCAATTATGTTCTTGTAGCAATCCAAGTGCCCTATAGTTAAACTAACATTTGCTCCCAAGCCTTTTACTCTAGTTACTAAAAACTGGACAGCAAGGCCACAGTCCAGTGTGGGACCATACAGTAATCCCCTTTAATATCTGAGCTGAGGTACAAAACAGGGAAGATAGGTTTTCAGAGCAGTTCTGCTTACTTCCTCTGCTACTTTCTCCCCAGATATGGAGAGGAAAGTTTAAAGACACTAGTTGTTTTGAGACCAATCCATCTCAACATACATGCTTTGTGACTTCTTCAGGAGTCATGTTTGGCACAAGCCTGATTGAGAACTTGCCAATCACTTTCCTAGGAATCACAGTCTTGGCTCCAGATCCTGCAAAAGCTCCTTCAATTCCATGAAGGGACAAGGAAGGGTATCTCCACCTATGCATAAGGATACCCCTCTGCAGAACAAAAGAGAAAGATACAAGGTTATATGAAGCTTGACAAAGTTTCCCCAAAATCATGATTTCTTCACTCTAAAGATTTTACAAGAAACAGCACTTTCCTCTTATGGAGGAATGCACCTCATCCAAGAGGACTCAAGTCTATTACAATAGAGGTTGTTACTTGTATTAGGCACACATTTTGATGCAGCAGCTGGGTTCCTTCAGCACCATAAGAGAGATTAAGTAACTCCAGCATGGCTTTCTCTTAGTTCTGTGGAATTTATGGGACATGACTAGCCTGCCTCTAACAGAGAAATATCTTTTGTAGGATGCTCAGAGTGTGTAGGAATATTTAAAGCTCTGGTCCCTACTGCCTCAGGTAGGCAGGTAGGTGCCTTCACTGAGGTGCACACACACACTAAATCAAATTCTGTAAAAGCTTTGCAACTCTGAAGACTGAGGCATACTGTGTCCTTCTGCTTCAACTATTTATATAATCAGTGTATTCAACACAACTGAGCTCTAGGTTCATTAAAGCGTGCACCACTGGCTGCCATTAAAAGGCCATTTCAGAGGCTCTCTTGCATTTCTTCCTTGCTACCTTGGACAACTGTTCAGTATGCTGGCTACTATGAATCCAAATGCACACTTGTCCTGTATAGACAGCTACAGTACCTCAGAACTGACCTTCACTGTAGGAACTGGGGAGATTAGAAATTTCTTGTGGGCTTTAACATTAACAGTTCCTTTTGTTTCAGGTATAAATTACCCCTTTAATCTTCTCCAGAGAAGAATTTAACCATCTGTCCAAAGTTTTCAAGCACATTGTTCCTCACCTGGAGATTACAGCCTTCTCTCCCCTATCTCCCTGAGCTCCAAAGCCTTTCTTGTATGCATGCTTGAGTCAGCAAGATGGTTCAAGCTAAGCTAAACTAGGATTTCAGTCTGGCTAAGACTGAACACATTTAGTTCAGGATCATATATGAAGAGCATCTTGCCAGCCCTAGAGCATCATTGGTCCAAGATGCCTTCTTATATACAAGCTATATTACATCCATTGCACTACAGGACAAGGAAAAACAAGGAAGCCTGTGTGCTCTCAGTTGATATAAAGCAGAGCATGCAGAGACAAGACTGAGCATATAAAATTATCACTTAGGGCTGCTTGAGTCAAGTCTGAAATCTTCTGACAGTACTAYGACAAAAGACAGGCCTGCATATATAAAAGTGTCTTTTACAGCACTGATTGTTTCTGCTTTTATGACAGTAGGCATGTTTACATCTAAGGTATTTTAATTCTTAAATTAAAAAGTAAAACCTATAACTTGCAAGATTCCCTGATGTTCTTAAAAATGTTTGAAAAGTTCCCATGATTAAGATTTGAGAAGTTCAGACATAAGTTTATTGAACTTGTCTGTTCAAATATACTTGCCTAGTTCACTGCTACAAGACAGTGTTTGCCGGGTCTAGGAAGACATTCAGTACGTCAACCTTAAGTTCACGTCAACCTTAAGTTCACAGCTATTCTGTTTTCTAACCTTACGAGAAGAGCAATTCTCTATAACTACTTCATTTTTGATACCCCACTGAACTTTGTACATAGATGCAGGAGTTCAGATACTTTGTGTAGATGTAGTATCCAACCTCTGTTAAGTTCCTCCTGTGCTAGCAGTTCCTATCTAGCATTAAGAGAAAAGTGTTAAAGTTCTGCACAAGTTTGAAATACTGCTTATAGACTAGGGAGCAGCTTTAAAGGTTAAGGCCTAGACCACACATTTTAAATATGGGATRACCTAGACTAGGTTTCCAATCCCATAACACTTCACAGAAAAAGTGCTGTTAAGTATGAGGTCAAATGTAGGGTAGGTGAAGTTATCTTCAAGGCTATGTCAGATTTGGAGACAGATGAATTCTCTGCCTACTGAATTACCTGATACCTACAGGAACATGCRAAAAAGCTCACTACCATCTACAAATACACATAGCTTGGACTAACACAGCTAAACCAGGGTATACAGGGAGGAGTACAGTATCATACCTTTGTATCATGCAATAGTTTTGTTGCTCCTATATCTTTTGCATATTCCTCCAGGTCAAAATCAATCTTCTCATACAGTGCCAGCTCCTCATTAGTAACAGGTGCTACTGCTTCATTAATACCTGGGATGAGAATTTTCCCTTTCTTGTCTATAAGGGAACCTGCCAAACAAAGAGCACCTAAGATCAGCAACCAATCACATGAAATAAGATGCCATTATTTGGAACACTTCCCACATGAAGTGGAAGTTTTAGTTTGCCTTTTGATAATTCCCTGTAAGCAAGGAAGGCACCTTCAAGAGCCTTTTCCACTAGGCATGGAAGGAACTTATGGAATTTTGCAGGTTAGTGTTAATCATGGAGTGACTTGYTCCTGCAGCTATCCAGAATCTGCACTTTTCACCTGTATTTAATTCTATCACTAGTTGTGTCTGACTGACAGCAGACTTTTCSCAGGAGTTCAGTATAGTATCTGTGTCAGTTTGGAGAAAACAGTTGCTTTARTTAGCAATTATGAATTTGTAACAAGGTTTTTAGGGGAAGCTAAAAATAGATGCATAAAGAAATGAGAAAGGTCTTGCCAAGAAGTTATCTAAGATCTTCCTGTTTTACACATACCTGGGAAGCTCCATTTCATCTGTTATTACTTTGCTAGTGTAAGCAGTTAAGAGCCCCTCACTGGAAACAAACTCACCCTTTAATGGGTCTTGCTCCTATTTTAGATGCATTCAGTGAAACCYGCTTTCTCTTACCCATCAGAGTAATGAGATCTGTCATCGCCTCATGCACTGAGCCACCATAAACTCCAGAGTGAAGGTCTTTTTCACTACACTCCACCTGGGTTGAAATGAATTAAGAGATTCAGGTTACATTTTAGCATGAAGACACTGACGATTGCACAGAACAGACTTTTGCTATCCTATCTTTTTGCTGCACATATTCTGAGAATGTCTGTTTTGAAACCAGAGCATTTAGTTGCAGTACATTAGGGCAGAAGTACTTTTGATTGCTCTAAAGAGTGTAAGCCACTTAGTATCAATTGTCCCAACCTTGGAAACTTTAATGGTCACATATCTTTCTCCATTCAAGGAAGTATCTGCATGAAGATATCTACACCACAAAATAATCCTCCAGCAAGGCTGCTGGCTTATTTTGCTGATAAGTTGAAAGCTATCCCTCCCCCACAGCTATCATACAGGATAGCAAGAGGAAGATCTTCAGACAATTACATTAGAAATTGTTCTACTTAAGTGGTCTAGTCTGCCTTCTCTAAAAAAGCTACTGGCATGAAAAAGCTGGAGCAACTACTCATTTACACTATTAGAAAATTCAGCTCAGTAACACTGGTTTGACAGCGTATTTTGGGACTTGCCTCTATGAAGTAGTAGCAGATACCCCTCAAACCATAGGTGATACAAGGCTTATTCTTGCCTAACCAGTAGTTGTCAGAAATGCAAACATAATCCACATCTTTGAAGAAAGTATCTTGCTGAGCAAAAATCAGTTCATCAAGGCCTTCAGATCCAGATTCCTCCATGCCTTCCAGGCAGAACTTAATGTTTACTGGAATCTCCTATGCAAATGAAACAAGAACAGATTAAGCATGTRGAAAACATTGGACTTCTTCAGCTATCAGTAATTTATTTTGATCCCTGTCACATACAGTGTGGAACAGTGGGCACAGTCAAATTAGTTCCATAATGGTGGGATTTGTTAATTGTACCCAAAGCAGGTTTTAGAAAGTGTGGACTGTGCTTAAATTGAGGGCACTTATGCTACCTTTTCTTGAAAGGTTTGAATTTTGTCAAAAGTCTTTCAGCTAAGCTCTAAAACTGCCGTTTCCCAAACCACTTCACTGTGCAGAAGCAGAGATCTCAGTTGCTAGAAAAAGGGTTAGCAAAGCTAACATTAACCACAAGAGAAGTTGCATGCCACAATAGGTGATTCATAGAGTTAACCTGTCCATCTAGTCTACATACTCCATGCCTAGGCAGCAGTCAAGAATTACAAATTCTTTTCATAATTAACAACAAGTCTTCTTAAAGATAAAGCGGGCATCCTGAGCTATTGCTAATGACACTTATTCTTGAGCAAAAAGAAGAAAGCTCCTGGTTTAGTGTTACCAAGTTCTCTCTTCTCCGGATTCAGTGTCAGTGAGACACTAAGTTTTGCTAAAGGCCAAGCTAATTTGACATCCCTGCATAAGAATGATCATATTTGATTATTCCTTCTGTGTCAGATGCACACATATGCATTTTCCTCTCTACACACTGCATTGTAACAAAAATGTTTAAAGTGCAATCCAGCTATCTGCAAGACTAACTTGTCAGCAAGTCAGCTCATCCCTACTGGGAAGTCAGCAAGTTTAGACTATTGCATCATTTCTCTGATCAGCTGAATAAGCACACTTACCTCACATGGGTTTGTGGCTTGGATAACAATTATTGCTAGACTCAGCTGTACATAAAGCAGGATGCATTTTGGGCACATACCTGGTTAGTTTTTTGATAAGCCTCCAATGCGTTCAGCCATGCAAGCACTGGACCCTTATCATCTGTTGAGCCTCGCCCATATAGTTTTCCTGTGAAACAAGAGAATTAACCAGTGGGGAAAATATAGGATGAAGCTTGTCACATTTCTTGCCTACAGTAGACAAAATATCCTTTTGGATAAGCTTTTTAACCTTGCTTATGCCAACTTTCATCTCCAGTTCTTCTGAAGCAGCAGTTTTGCATCCCACTTCAAATGCACATGCAATAGGTACAGGGCTGCAACAGTTGAGAGCTCCTCCTCTACCCAGCTGCTCCCTCAGTGGGAGCTGGAAAAAGTCTGGCAGAAGAGATGCAACTGGCTTTCCGCTAAGTCATTGCAATGTCCTTCACAACAACACCATTTTCTACAAAGGTATCAGTAAGCATATAGAAACAGACCACCACCATTTAATAGAAGCCTATCCAGTATAACTTTAAGTCAGTAATTCTTTGCTTGAACAACATGACTCCAGTAGCTAGCAGCCAAACACTTCCCTGGATTTTTCCAAATAAAAGCGAACCTCCCTGGAAAGTGCTCTAGTCACAAACAAGTTTGACAGGCAACAGGGAAGTTCCAGGAAATGTAGCACATGGGATCACAGTATAAAGGCAGGTATTTCTGCTAATTAGAGCTGTGGCTACAACCCCTAGGCACTGGGTACAAGTACAGTGACAGACCAAGTCAGATAGCTTGCAAGGAGCCATCGGGTAAATATGTCTCCTACACTGCCAGACTACACAGAGATAAGTCACAGCCAGAGGCAAGCTTAGCTCTTGCTATCAGATGAGATAATCAGACTTCATAACTTATTCTGCTGCCTATGACCAAGGTCCCAGGTGAGACTACTAGTTATCAGATACTTTTCTTGGCAATGATCAACTCTGATGCTTATGCAACAAGAATGGTTAATGTCCTTTTATTCATATGACCTTTGACTCTTAAGGCTGACCAACCAAGACACAGAAGACAAAAGAGTTTTAGTCCCCTCAGTGGCTGCTGGCAGCATGCTGCTTCAACAAGAGTGACTGCATGATTTTTTTTTCAACCTCATTTCTGCCAGAGGGACATTTCTCCAGGCACTAACTCTGCACAGCACAGCTTCTGCAGCATTCACAGTAGTATAGCATGCAGACCCTAGGCAATGCCAGGAGACTGCTGTGCCACTCCTGTCCCTAGGCCTAAGGAAGCTGTGTGGAGTGCTTGCCTATGTAGTGGTTTGAAAACCCAGTAGTCTGATGATACAGAGCCACCTCATGGGCTGCAAGTTTTGAGCAGCACAAGAAACTGCTCTTCCAGGAAGCTGGCTGGCAACAAACTGTTACCATGGAAGCCAGCAGTTAAGACTCTGCTGTAGCTACAAGGAAGACAACATACAAGTACAGCCTGCACTGTCAGAAAAGGAAACAAAAGCCTTAAAAACAGCTGAGATTTGACAGCTCTCCTTATTTACCATTTTGCTCCCCCTGCATCATTTACTTCAACAATACTTAACAAAAGCCCACTTCTGTCTTTACTCTCCTTCTCCCCTTCTATCAAAAGTAGAGCCTTACAACAGTTGAAAAATACCACACTTGTTAAAGTGTTCAATTCCTGGGAAGTCCACAGCTCTTACCATCTCTTTCCACCAGTGTGAAGGGCTCACTATCCCAGCCATCTTCTAGTGCTGCTGGCTGAACATCTAGGTGGCCATATACACACACTGTTTTTTTGCATGGATCTGAGCCAAGTTTTCCCAGAACAATTGGAGGTAGAGGGATCTCTGATCCATCAGGCAGCTAAAAATAGGAGAGAAGTTAAAAATGTGACATTCCACACTTGCATATCAGATGAATGAATTAACTCAACGTTATGCCTCTAATTTCGTAGCCTTTGTAGAAGCTAAACAAAACTAAGCTACTTAAACTGATTGCCAGAAGCAGAGTAGGGCCAATGAAGCATTACAGCACTGTGCCAGTAAAACACAAGTCTCAGTAATAAGTCTTAAGTGTTCCAAGCCACTCAAGAACTGTTATAACTAACATTCCTACATCAGGATTCAGCAAGGCAAGCTGTCTGCATGCCAAACTGCCTTATCTAATGCTGACCTAAGCATAAGAGCTGAACTCAATTTAATATTTTATTCTGCACTGACATCATTGCACTTTGGTCTTGTCCACAATATAGCCTTGCAGACAAAGTGATACCATTGTCAGGAGACTGAGTCTAAGCATGTGCCTACATCCAAATAAAGTCAATGTTTCTCTTGTTTCTCTTTACCAGCCTATGCTGTCAAGGAAATGGCAATGGAGGGCTGAAGAGCTTGATCCTAGTTCAAGAGTTGAATTTGATTTTTTGGAATATCCCATAAGCAATTACCACATACTGTGCTCACTCAGGCAGTATGTATTTTCTTCCTGGTGAACTAATACATACTCCCAGATACAGTTTCAGCAGACCAGGATCACCAGCATCAACTTTTTTGCTCATACAGGCTCCAAGTTCAGATTTTTATCAATAGGTTGTCATCCTTGGCCAGCAGCAGCTTTAAGTGATTAAAGCAATAACAAGTATTTACACTTACAATAATCAGTGCTCAGCACAAATTGCCTCCCAGCAGTAAACTAAGCTGGATCAAATATGTTAGCCAATTACTTTACATTAATGCTATACCAAAGAAGGACAATGCACATATTACACTGACTAGTTTTACCAATACTAAAGTCTAAAAGTATATGCTAGTCTTGACTTTAATCCTGGAGAGCATTTTCTAAATGGAAGTTTTACTTGTAATAAGCTTTGTAAAATCAGTTGTCCCCAAAGTTACACTGATGAAGGGAACTAAATTTGCCTCAGGCAGTGAATTCTGAAAGACTTTAGACAGGATTTTACRCTGTTGGTAATAGAAGAACTAGGATTGTCCTACAGATTTTCAAGAGTTCCCTCCCCTCAAAAGGGCACAAGAAGTCAGCTACTACATTCCTGCAACCTGTACTGCTACAAGCAAGTATATTCCAGTTGTCAAATGCAAGAACTGCTCAGAGAGTCCTCATGCATATAGATTTCAAACAGCAGTCATTAACACTATATGCAACTACCGTCTTTCAAAGTGAGCAAATACTCCACAGGAGCCTTCTGAGTGTCATTATCTAAATACTAGTCTAACAACTTTGGGATGAGCCTTATCCTATGAAGCATCATAGTCACTGGGCACTTCAAAGGAGCCTATCAGGTGAATGGCTCCCTAGGATGAGGTTTTTGCTCTCAAACACATGCATTTCCCTCAGGTGAAGAAAAGCAGTCTGGACAGCAAGAAAGGGATAGATGCTTATAGGGTGAAATCCTACCTGGCAGAAGAGTAGTGCAAACTTGTGACAGAATGCTCTCCTGGAAGACTTCTGAAAAGTAATTTGACAGCCTATGCATATCCAAGGGCCAACACCAGCCTGCTGCTGTTCAGAATGTCATTTGCTAATTTTGTTTGCAGGAATCCTGTTTGTGTTCAGTTAGAAAAGTACCTAAAATATTTTAATACACTTAACCCAATTCTAATAGGACATGCTTAACTAACATGGATTTACTACATAGAATGAAGAGTTAGTTTTTAACAGGAAGCTCAGACTGAGTGGTAGGAGACACTATCCTTCACCATGAGGCTATTGCCTTTCTAGGCTATCATCCACAAGACCCTTGTCTCTTCTGGAGACTTTCTACTAAGTTGACATTAACAGATGCTCACATACCTGTTGCTGCCCAATATCCATGAGTTGGGCTGTGCCCCCCAGCTGCTCAATATCCTTTGCGGCAACCTCCATCATGCGTCTGATTTCAGCCCTCTTCTCTGGCCATGCTGACACACTCTGGATTGCCACCCACTGAGCCAACCGCTACAGAAAGACAGAAAAGTTAGAGCTTTTACTACACAATTATGGCATGCAAGGCACTATACAAATACAGTACCTTGCAACTCCATTAATACTGTTTTAAGACAAGTTTTAACTTGATGCAAGTCAGCTGTTCTCTAACCAAAGAACTCTAACACTGGTATTGCACTCAAAAGCCCTCCCTAAAACTCACTTTCATACAGCTGTACCTTGCAGTGTAGCACAAAAACAGTTTACAGATACAGAAAGTGAGCTTAAGAGCATGGCAGCTTGTGCATATTGTGCCTTTCTGGTTGTCATGCTTTAAGCATTCAGAACCAGCTAGTGTCCTTTGAGCTTCCCAGAAAGGCCTTACCTCTGCCCCCCATTGAGAGCAGTGAAGGGAACTGGCAGAGAAGCCAAACTGAACATTTGGCATGGTTCAGAACTGGTAGTTTACAGTGCTTACAGTCAATTTCTTCAGATTTGGGTGAAAGGGATTGCTTTACAAGGTACAATTAAGTAGCAGAGTTAAACTGCAAAGTGCAGAAGATAGCATCCCCACCTCCCCCACCCCAGCATGAACAGTTTCATATGAGAAAGCTTTTTGTTCTAGCCTTGTTTGCATCTTCCCCCCTTATCTCATGAGGGGGACAATACAAATCTAGTCTGACATCCAGGATCTACTAGTGTCAGACTTAGTCTATCTCTAAATAAGTAACTGATCTCACTATATGTTAATAGACCATTTCCTAATAAAACATACAATGGAAGTTTAAGTCTGACTGAACAGAACCATGACAGAACTCAAGGAACAAAATAAGAGTGGTCTGGCTTGATTCACCCATTGTCTCATTTGAAAGGGACAACTAGTTCCCCACAAAATTACAGGTCTTTGAGCATATTATACAGGTGTAAATTAACAAGCTTGAAGTTGACCACAGGTCAACTTCTATTATGCCATAGCCATCTGTACTGCAGGACAAAGCTCTGAAAGAACACTTACCTGAACATAGAGATCTTGGTGTTCATCAATGTATTTAAAGAGTGTTTCAAGGGCAGACATCTTCTGACCAGAAGGGTGCTTCTGAAAATTCTGGGACAGAAAAAATAATTTAGCCCACAGAGGCTTAAGCAAATATACAGTCACAATAATCAAGAAACTGCAAAAGACTTTCACCTTTCAACTGTTAATGACACAAGGCATACCAAGAGTCTGAAATTGAGGCAACTCCCTCTTAGGAAATCACAGCAGTGAGTAATCAGTGTATTCAGCCTCAAAACAACTGTTCTCCCCTCCACAACTAACTTCGGAAGTTACAACTGCGCAAGCTTCAGTCTTTAAAAAAAGGTTTCATTCAACTTGTGTACTTCACTTTACTGTGAAATAAGAGGCAAAAATGTTACTAGAGTGAAGTATATTTCAGCCAGTACTGCATTTTATTATAAAAGTTCAATACTAGCCTGACACAGGATAGAATGTTATCGACTAGGTCCAAGGAAGTGCTACATTAATATTTCGTCTCCTTTACAGATCACAAAAAGCAGGYAGTTAAAGCTTTGTTTTATGCACCTTTAAAGTCCTAGCCTGCCTCTCAGCCTTCCAAAGAAGGTCAGAGTGAAGCCAGGGGAACAGAAACTAGCCCCATCAAGACACAAACAAGTGGTCAGTGACTAGTTGAGTGTTACTACTTCCTGGTTTTGTTTTAGTTTCAACAAAAGCTCGGAGAAACATTCAGGATCTCCTCTCCTCAATTTTCTTTCTTCCTTACCAGCACAAAATTTTGGTGCTATATTTAAGAGACACTGTCCAATCAGCCAGGAAAGCCAACAAGCTTAAGCTTAGTTCTCAAGTTTAGATCTAAAGATAAGGCTCCTCCAAGTAGGATATGTGTTTTTGGAGTAAAAAACAAAAACAAGCTTTACAAATCTACCTCTGGAATCTAAGTTCATGGACCATGCGCAAAATTCCCAGCACCAATGTCCTATGCTGAACAAGTATGTTCAACAGCACCAGCTGTTCTGATTCATTAGTCTTAGTCAGCTTTATGCCAGATCCCTTAATTCTTTGTACTTCAAGATGGAAGTCACAAGACAATTGTGACAGTTATTTGTTAAAACATGCGACCCAGTGCTTGCCTTGGGATTTCTTAAACTGGTGACTACTTTACACAGTAGAAACAAACACTTTCAAGTTGCAGGTTGTCCTACATAGCATACTGCAATATGAGCACATCTTAACACACTAGGCCTACAAAATACTTAGGGAATGCATTTTCTTGCAAGCAGAATATACAGATTGTTAGTGTTTGACATACAAGAATCCTTTCACTTGCAGAGGATGGCTTCTATGTAGTTTCATCACTGGTGATTTACAGTAGTCATGAAGTTGAAGTTTGGATATTTAGTTTTAAGCACCAGTTGAATCAAACTCCTTTCTTTACAAGGAATGCTGAATCAGATAAACACCAAATTGCTAGATGCCTCAAGGATCCTCTAATAATCAAGAATGGGCCATGGTCCAAGAAAAATGGAACATCCTTAGAAGAATCACATGGACATAACTCAGTTAAAAACAAGGCTCTCACTGAAGCTCGGCTACCCTAAAGCAACCCTCATCTTCCTATGCATCATTCATTTGGAGCTTTTGAAGGAAACCAGCATATGAAGCACCACTGCTGCACATCTGTCCCTCCCCCCCTTCACCAGACTCCCCTTCCACYTCCTACAGCAACATCGGTACTTGAATTTCACAGCAGACATTGAACACAGGCCACAACAGATAGGCTGTCATCCTGTCCAACACAAACAAGAGTTGAGCTACTTGTTTAGCTTGGGGGTTACTTGAAGTATCATCCAAAACATGCTGAAATTCTCCTAAAAAAATCAAAGGGGCACTCAGCCACTTGAGTCTCTCTGTAGGGCTGACAGAATAAAGTCTGCCCCAGAAAGCTTCAAATCTGGAGAGGCAGATGCACTGCACAAGGCTGGGATATTACTCACCCTCCCCAAAACCACAGCTCGTTTCTGGCCAGTTTCTCAGGCCAGGGACACAACCCGCGGGGACTCCGGGCGCTGCCACCTCGGGCAGGGCAGGCCGGGCCCAGGCCTGGGCCGCAGGAAGCAGCCCCCCACCCCACCCCCACGGCGCCGGCCCCCCGGTCCCCGCCGCCGCCGCCACTCACCGACGCGACGCAGCTCCAGCTCCCGCTCACAACCGACGCGCGCTGCCGCCGCGGGGCCTTAAATATCCCCGGGCCGGACCCGCCCCGCCCCTCCTGCCGCGGCGGCCAATCCGCGTCGCCGCCGCAGCTCGCGCCGCTGCGTGAGAGGCGGAAGGCGCGGGGAAGCCTCGCGCGGCCGCGGGGGCGGGGCTTGCCGTGCGACGGGGGGGCGGGGCGGCGGCGGCCGCTTCCTGCCGGGGGAGGGGGGAGGTGAGAGGTGGAACGGGGCGGCGGAGTGGAGTGGCGCTGCGCCGCGCAGCGCAGCGGTCGCGCAGAGCAGTGCCTAAAGCTGCAGGAAAAGGGGCAGCSCCGCCGGGCAGGCATCCCGTCCCGGTGGTAATCCCCAGAGCGAGGGTTTTCCGGTGCTGAATTTTCCTTGGGCCACGGTCYGTCATTCCTCCGTGGTTCATTTAAACCATGGTGGCGCCCTGGCCGTGTTTCACCTCTGCTTTCTGGTAAAATAGCACAGAAACCTCTGTTCTGCGGGTGGACTAAAGGTCACCTGCCCCGTGGGCAGGGCTCAGAGCTCCACGGCGAGGCACACGCAGAAGAGGGAAAATAGGGCTCCGACTCTGATGTCTCCTGGCTCAGGCATTTCATTCATGGGTTATGGTTTCAGGTCGCRCTGAACGTAAGTCAGGCGCTGCACCATGGTTCATCAAGATCAGTCGAAGCAGCAGTGGGACAGATATAAAAGTTTGTCAGCCCGTTTTCTGTTTCACTGTGTGGCAGGCCTGGCGCCGGCGCGTCCTTCCAGCAGGCCTGCAGCTGTGCCAGTGGAGCACGTACCTCTCGTTCCTGGCCCCCAGTCGGATGGACAGCAAAAGCCCCTGGCTGCCCCAGTGCAAAAGCCATCTGGTGTCCACCTAGCGACYGGGGTGACAGCGATCCTCTCTGTAAATACAAAACATCGGAGACATTAGTTATTTCTCGGGAATAGACTCAGAGCTGGCTTAGGGTAAATTTAACTTCTCAAGCCACCTCCTAGGTGTCAGGTATTTTGTGCCTGTATTGCTAAATATTTTCATTGGTGACTGCTGTGCAATGATTTTGCAAAAAAAGCATATAAAGTGCAGGCTATAGTTGTGGAAAGAAATATATTATGCATGGTCAGTTCTACAGACCTTGCCTTACATCTAGCCATCTGTGTGTAGGCACCACATTGAGGCGGTTAAGCGTTAATGAACTTTCCCACTCCCTGGTGAAATGTGGTGAACAAGGACATACATAGTATGACAGAAATATGAGAAATAGCATGAGAAGGAATCTGAGAGATCTTGGCCAGAGTTTGCCTGGGAATTGAATTATTCCAAGCAAAGACGAGAGCGTCCGTATGGCCTTCTTAAACTTGGGGTTTTCAGACTAGGTAAGGAAAGTGTAATAGAAATGATAAGATGCAAAGGTAAAATAAGATCAGCCAGTGGGGTGTTTTCATCTCTCCTAACAGTGGCAGAAATGCATAACATCATCCCAAATGCAGAAAGATAAAAGTTCAGAGAAGATAAGGCATGCTATTATTCCATGCCTAACCTAAAAGAAATAAGTCATTATAAGATAGGAGCTGCTGAATCTGTTTCTGTTCATGAGTAACTGAATAGTTCTGATATGTATAGCTGTTAACCATGTATGGATATAGCAATCTGGTAACTAATATTATTTTATAGGCATGTTTAAAAGAACTGTAAAAATGCTAGTTGGCCCTAGGCTGTAATAAAATATTTGTTACCTGAATTACTGAAAGAGGTCCACCACTTTATCAAATCTATTAGGTAGTATAATTCTCAGTACCACAAATATTAGGAATGTGCTGATAAAATTTGCTGAGGGCGTAAAACTGGGAGTTAGAGTCAATACAGAGAAGGAGAGAGAAAACAACTACATGACAACTAGATGACTGCAGAAATGAAAATAGGCTGAAATTCAGTAACTGGGAGCTCATCAGTTGGAAATGACTAAGGAGAAGGAACAGGGTATACTAGCTGGTCATGGGACATCCATGAGCTACAAGCAGCTGCCAGAGAAAAGAAGAATGTAATTTGGGAACACAGCAAGTGGTGACTGGAGGACTGAGATGGGTAAGTACTCGAACCTTGTACAAGGCTGCGGTGAGTTTTCTGTCATGTGAAATGCTAGGCACATCCGTAGTCACCCATGAAAGATGAACTGAAACTAGGAAAGTGGGTCTCCATGAGCACCATTAGGATGCTCAGAGAAATGAAGAGTCTGTGAGCATATGAATTTGGCTTACGTTGCCTACAATGAAGACGGAGGAATGACATGACTTGCAGTCATTCAGTACTTTGAGGGGGAAGAAAATAATTACAAGTACTGGCCATAAGGGCTCTGAGAGCATCCCCCCTCCTGGGGTCTGGCTGCTGGGGTTCAGGGCCAACTCAGAGACATTGCAGCCATGGGCTGCCCCCATCCCGCAGGTGACGGTGGGGAGAGGCTCCCAGACCGCCCACAGGGAGGGAGGCCGCGGCCAGGGCTGCCCCCGGCCCTGGGAGCTGCCTTCAGCCGCGGCTCTCGCACTCAGCCCCCACCTGCGCTACAGCTCCCAGCACGGCCTGGGCCCTGGCAGCCAGGAGCCCCCAGGAGCCCCTGCGGTGTCCTGGCAGTTGGCCTGTGTTGTTGTACAAGTGAACGGTCGAATCAACTGACAATGGACAAACCAGAATAAAATTCCCGCGCATTAGAGCACACTGATTCTAGGAAAAACTTTCTGTGGGGAAAGCAAAAGAAAAGGAATCTGCTTCTAAAATGCAGTTTGGTGAGTTTATGAAGGGGATTTTGTAACGTGACATGAGATGATTCTCGGTGACCTCCTTCCATTCTTGTGTTCCTACAAGGAACTTACTTTTTTGTATTTTTTTTCTGCATCCAAAAAACCCCACACAAACCAGAAACACAGATCAAGGAAACAAGCTGCAAAAAGAGCTTTAGGAAAACATGCAGGGAAAATATTGTGTATTGTAAAAGTTTTCTGCATGGCTGTATTGATCTAAAATCCACAAAGGATTATGAACGAACAAACAACGAAACCACATAGTGGCTTCCTGAATGAAAACAAACACACTTTTGAAAGATAACAGGCATAACTATCAGCTTTGAGGGCCTTGTAAATTGTCTTCAAGGAAAATGCGGTTTTGTTTTACAAGGCTGGTAATTTGGAGGCCAAAAGAATATATACATATATAAATAATTCTTTGGGAACACAGGAGGAAGGAAGGGTAGGAAAAGACACATTTATCAGAATTCTTTAAAGACAGAGGGTGACAAAGCAAGATACTTTATAAAAAAATTTAAGTACCCTAGGCCTTCTCTGGTCTAAGGGAAGCTATATAAACATCCAGAGTGCTCTGTTTCCTTTTGTAATATGTTCTCTCTGAAACAGTTTTGTCCTAAAGAAATCAAGTTTTGCTTCTAGAAGAACGCTGGTTCACTGACACTTCTTGAATCGCAGGGCTGTAGCCTGTATGAGATGAGCCAAAATGATTACACGTAGGGCGAGGGGACTGAAACCTGAGAAACGCTGGCCTGAGAACCGAACTGTGTGTCTCAGCCTTGTGGGATGGCTACAGACCGAGAGCTGTTGGCTGAGGGAGGCCAACAGAGATACCATGAGCTCAATAGCTGTGGTGGTCTTCAACTGAAAAATTTCATGCAGAAACATGAAATGGACCAGAAGGGTTTATGGATGCTACAGTAAACATGAAATCTCACTCTCATTTCTCTTTTGAAATTAATTTCAAGATGCGGTTATATCTTTGTATACAGATGTATGGCACCTAAAAACTTCACATTTCCCAATTTTTTTGTCCTTTCTCCTAAGTAAGATAAATACACCACAATTGCTTTACTGCACTTTGAGAAAAAGAAAAAAAGCATGAAAAGCTGCAAACTAGCTGTCTTCAGCCTCTGTATTTAATCTTGCTATTTACCTCTCTGTCTTTCCATTTTCTTTTTTATCTCATATTGTTCTGCTTAGGTGGCTCTCAAGCCCAGCTTCCTCTATCAGGCACTGTCTGTCACTCCATGAGATGGACTGTTAGACTGAGAGGAAGGATTATGTCATATACACACTTGCAGAACACTGCAGCTTTGTTGGATTTGTTTGCTTTTCTGCACACAATAGTTTTTGCACCAGTGACAGTAAATTTAAAGCCCTAGCACAGGCAGGTTGTAACTGACATTTATGGAATTCCTCACTGCTTGCTTTAATCCCTTCAGCCCAGAGAAACTTGTGTCCTRTATATATCACATACATATATGTGCATCTATATGGACATTTTGACTACACTAGCATTACTTAAGTACGCTAATATAGGTAATGACTTGAAAGCTTCAAGACAGTACTTTTTTGCAGGTTCTTCTTTCATATTTTCAAATGCACAAGAAGGCAGAGTATGTTAAAATGCTGCAGATTGCACACTTGGATGTGTACTAGCCTGGCTGGCACGTACAGAGTGTTCACCGAGATTTTGCTTCTCTGTTTTTCCCAGCTGCTTTACAAGACAGCTGGCTATTTCATACATCCAATCTGTACCACAGATTTCATCAAATCAATTTAAGTGCACAGAGCATATTTATGAGGTAAAGGTAACTTTGAAAAGTACATGTTTACCGTCTTCTTTTGGGACCATGATGCCTGGGAATACCTCAGTATACCTGTGTTAAAAAACATACTTCTCTTGCACTCTTCTGGAGTCTGAAAGCCTTTAAGATGTCACCAGGCTCTATTATTAAATTCACRTAGCTAGCTTGGTGGATTTGTTACATATCTGTAAGATTTACAGCAGGCCTTGTTGATTTTTGTATCCTCTAGAGATGTGCACATTGACATATCGCTCTGTGGGATGGAGTCCATAACCATCTGAGACACATCAAATTTTCTTCCAAATGCATTTCTGTTCCCTCCCCTATACAAGAGAGATATTAGAAACATTGACAAACTGGAAGGAGGGGGGGCATCAGGCACCACTGCGGGGCTGGGGCCTGGCTGAAGCTGGGCCAGGCAGGTGCCCGTGGGTCGGGATCAGGGCCAAGGTGGGGCCTGGGGTGCCCATGGGTGGGCAGGGGCAGGACCACGGCGGAGCTGGAGCCAGCACCACTGCGGCATCACGGGGCAGCAGCTGGCGGCCCCGGGCTGGGCTGAGATGGGGCCGGGGCTGAGCAGGGGGAGCSAGGGGTGGCAGGGACCAGCAGGGCTGGAGGGGCCCGCGGGGGTCTGACACCCACATACACAGATGGTAGTTTGTCTCCAGCCCTGCCTCTGGCCCCGTCCCCTTTTGCTCCTGTTGGGACTCCCTGGTTAGACCCTGGACCTGCTTCATCGCTTGCCTTGTCCGGGCTGTTGATGGACCCTGTCAGCAGCACCCAGCTCTGCTGTGTTCAGGCACTGTGGGACTGCGCCCTGTCGGTGAGGGCACTGCCTGCGTGATGGTCACCCTCGGCTGGCAGCTCACCTTCCCTTGGGGAGCAGCCAGCCCTCGCTGCTCCCTGACAAATATCTCCAAGGGTGGAAATTCCACAGCCTCTGAGGCAACCTGTCCCAGTGCTCAGCCACTTTCATTCTGACAATTTTTCCTTATATCTAGTCAGAAATTCTCTTGCTGCAACTTGTGACCGTTGCCACTTGTCATTTTGCTGTGAAACTCTTAAAGTCATTTGTCTCCTTCTCTATACTCTTCCCTTAGTAGTAGACAGCCATTGGTTCCCACTTAGGCTTCCCTTCTTCAGGCCAAACAAACCAAGCTCTCTCAGCCTTTCCCCACACCTCATGCGCTCGATATCCATCACATATCCATCTCGGTGGCACTCTTACAGCACTGCTTCCAGTTTGTCAATGTTTCTAATATCTCACTCCTATGGGGGAGGGCTTGTTGGCACTGATACTTGAAGGAAAACTTGAGGTAAAGGTAGAATCCCAAGTGAAAGCATGAGACTAAACAAATGTTTTTACATTTAAATATAATCCATTTTAAATTCATAAAGAGCTGTTGCAGAGAGGAAAGGGGATCATTTCTCCATAGCAGATAGAACAAGAAGAATAGGTTACATTACACCAAAAAAACCCTGAAACTGGAAATCCAGGAACATTTTCTAACAGTAAGGATAATGAAGCACTGAAATAAAATACTTGGGGAAATTGTGCTCTTTCAAATGTTGTAAGTCTTGTTAGAAACACAAATTAGGGAAGAAAACATCAGCGTAACGTAGGTTTAGTTGATCCTATCTTGGGTATTGGGATGGATTAAATGAGCTCTTGAGGTCCCCTCAGGTCATATTTTTTCTATCTTTCTGTCTCTTTCTAGGTGTCTTCTGAGATCAATGACATTGTCTGCATTCACCTTTTCTAACTGTTTTGCAGCCATTAGCACTAGGAACTCTTTGAGCCACGCAGGAAATGTGAAATACAGTTCTGGCATTTAGGAGCTTCAAGAAAAGCTCCTCACATTACCAGACTTTGGATAAAGCTCTTCTCAGGAGTTGACAAGATGATRATTTTCCTTTCTCAGATTTTTCCCTTCTCAATTTGAATGATGGGGTTATTCCAGAATACCATTCTCCGCGTTGTCTTCACTTTTCTTTCCCATTTTAGGCAGATTCTCCACTTGTAATGGCCATAATTATAAAATAAGGTGCATGGAGGCAGCTTACTTTTCCATGCAGAACCTTCTTGTGGGATGGAGGCCCATATAATTAAGTTCTGTTGTCCTGCTCAGCTAGCTATTTGGCAGTGAATAAATGCCTGTGCTTTCAGGGTGACTTGACTTCTCTCTCTGCCTTTTGATGACAACCTTTATATTTGGTCAAGTATGAAATCTGCTCTGGGAATAGAGCAGGCTACTATTTGTGTTGGATCCAGCAGAAGGAGGTAAAGCTTATGRGCCAGATCCAATAATGGAGTTACGCCCATTTTGGTCAGGTTTGTCTTTGTTGACTAAAGGTGAACAGACCTGCTTACATCTGGAAATTGCCTTGCTGTTGACAGTCCATCACTGCAAGCCTTACCTACTGCCTATGGCTTTTCAAGGAATGTGGCCTCAGAGGCCAAATTCATTTAGAGGAATAGCACTAAACTAAAGCAAATCAAATCTGTGGCTCCATGCAATTCAGTACAGAGACATCTGCCCTGACCCCCTGTGAGCCTGGCAGGGTCAGATCGCTGAATGGCAGGTAAATGAGCATACCTGGGCACAGTGCTATGTCAGGGTGGCTCTGTGCTGCTGTGCTAGGTTGACTTTTTGGCTTGATTGGCACTACCTTAAGGATCTCTGCGCTATGCCCCACTGTATGTTGTAAACATGCCCAGGACTCTTAGGGTTCTTCTCCTTCCTCATTGATTCTTACAAACCTCTTCTGTTCCCAGCCATCCTGGCTCAGCAGTTACTGGGCCAAACCTTTCTGCAACTCTGATAGCCCCTTTATCAATGAGGTTATAACTTTGCTGTTAAAAAGCACACTCAATAGCTTGTTGCTACTTCACATCCTTCTGAGTCCAAGCAGCCCTTTCTCCTCCAAGGCTTGGTAGACTCTTCTTGCCCTCACAAAGTACCAAAACTTGATTACTCTAAGTAGTAGTCAGTAGCTGCTAAGTAAGCCTATTTGGGACACCATGGATCTCGAGGTTTCTCAGGTGCTAATGTTATATGCAAACCAGGATAGCACAAATTAGAGTGCAAGGGTCTTGTTGTGCGCTGCTGGCCAACTCTTCATTCCTTTTTTCCTGCCTTTATATAAGGTAGCTTTGCCCCTCCCTGTGAGTGCTATTTTGCTGAGTCTGTACACTATATTGCAACGTGTGGTTTTGGTGTYCTCTTGTCAGGATGCCAGAGGGCCATAATGGAAATGAAGTTAGCTATTAAGAACCCAAAATAAACCCGACAACTGGCTAACCTGTCTAGAGGGCTGGAGAGACTGTCTCAAATTAGGAGAGGGTGGTAGAGAGCAAGACAGAAGGGAACTCTCTTAAATTTCATGTGCCAGGTTGCCCAAGTATTAATGTGCTTTTGGCAGCATACTCCAAATTACACTGCCCTAATGTTGCCTAGGCACAGGCAGCCTTTCTGCTTTGGAGATCTTAGTCTCAGACAGGGCAGGTGCTGCTCCCTCTTCTCATTTTGAAGCACAGATTAAAGGAGGATGGGAAAGGCTTAGAGTAAATTGTTCTTTCCCAGGAGCTTGGAGGACTGGTTCACAAATTACAGAGCCAACATATCTTGGAAAGTCATTGAGCAGGCATGCCAAATGATTCCTTGTTTTGCTGAAGTGTTAGGCCAGCTGTGCCAGCACTCTAAAAGGAGTAAAAAATGCACCTATGTCCCTTTGTTCAGGAGTTATTTCTCTGCCTAAGGGTCACTAAAGCACTTTGTGCTTCTGCCTGCTTGTCTTGATACTCTGCATTAATAAAACAAGGCAATGGCTCAAATGGGAGTGGTGGGATGTGTGTCTTGTAACAAATGAGTGTAATAGTCAAGCAAGCAAAGGGTCAATAGCCCAGCTAGCTGTGGTCTGACTGCAAATGAGAACCACAGCCCTTGGAGACTGCTTCAGTCCAAAACTTCTCTTTGGAATGACCATATAGCCCAAATGCCAAAACCTTTACCCCTTTGCAACTTAATCTCATCTACCCTTTATTTTGTCCCAACTTTTCATCCAACACCATGCCCAGTTTATCCACACTGAAACTGTGTGGGACATGCTGTGTGCATGAACAGATGTCATTTTCAATTTCTCCTTGAATATATTTTGGAGTGTTGGGAGACTTTATTTCGGTCTTTTATAAGTTGTTGATTTGCCAAAGTGAAAGAGAAATATTAAAGAGACTTGGCCGGCGTTACATGCTCTCATAAAGGAAATGGAGTTTAAGTGCTTCCCCAGATGGAATTTTCCTGCAGCGTTGCAGCTCTGCAGGAGTGTTCTTCAGTGCCTGGTGTGGGCTCACGGTGGTTCCTGTCCCCATCCTTTGGTGGATCTCCCCTCTCCCCTGTTTGAGGATCACATCCAGAATAATGCAGTCCCTGTTTTCCATTTTGGGAGGCTTTCTTTGAGTTCCTTTAGTAAGGACATGTGTTTCTTTGTACAGAATGGGCTGAAAGAGCAATTTAGATATAGACAGGAATCTGGGAGTTGCTAAAACAAGGAATATTAGATATTATCTAGTAATGGCATCTCTGTGCGTTCCTCCTTTCATATACCTTAGTGTAACTTAAAAGTAATTCTACTGATACTTGGTCAGAATCAGGCCTCGTTTTGCCAGAAGAAGCCTCTCACTAAGGACTTCCTTCTACAAGACACACAGTCCTCTGAGGAGAGAGATGACTGACTAGTGCTGTTGGTAGTAGATAACTAAGGGCTTAGAATGAAAGACAGGGTAAATCATTGAAGAATAAGGAGAACTAGAAAAAAATATATAAGTTGGGAAAGAACATGGGATCATACTGAATTAAAAATGGCAGAACACAGAAATAGGATGACACGTGTCACCTCAGAAACAACCAAAAAGAGTAATGCCAATTTAATCATAAGAAGTTCTAAAGTGAAAGCTTCATTACACAAACAAAGGCATTTTTCAAGCTGATATGAAGTTCTGCTTTTAAGGAAAGGGACAGAATTTTGATTATCCATTGCACAAATGCAGACAAGTGACAACTGGGTAGCTGAGTTATGTAGGGATTTTTCTAATTACACACACACACCTGCATGCCTTTCTCGAAGTTGAAAGATATTCATAATGCCAAAACTTAAAACTGGGGGATGACTTCCACTGACTGCAGTGGCCATTGGCTCTGGCCCACAACAAATGAGATTTGTTCAAAAGATATGTTATTGTCTTATAAAGTATTTCTCAGTCACTTTAGTTTCTCATCAAAAAACAGCTCACAAAAGACAATGTGGCCTGACAGAAAGAGCTGAAAACAGTATTGCAGTTGAGCACAGAGAAAACATCACACAGCCTTTAGAGGGCTGTTAGTATTTCTCACACTCTCAGAAAAAAAACGTTAAGTCAATATGTTGCTGGAACATTATTCATTTTAAACTCTTAACTTCATACAAGACTTAATGGAGAATGAAATTGTTTTACTTCTTAAAAGGGGTCATCTGGTGATACGAAAATATCGTATACTCACTGGGTCTCCAAGAGTCTTAACATGCTGAGTCGAGAAGTCTCTGTTTAACTCTTTATTTCAGTGTCACGAGCAGCTCAAGTTTGGTGCCTCGGAAGAGGGACCCCGAATGGAAAGTTCCTTGGGTATTTCTACCCCTACAGTCTCAGTTACCCATCCCTCACGCGATCATCCGATCCAATAGAAATGTTTAGGTCTGGGGTCTTCTCACTCTCCACTGGGTATCTTCACTGTCCCTGGGCAGGGTTAGTTTTCTTCTTACCTTGTGGTTACAAAGTCATTACAGATAAACAAGCACTTTGTGTTGCCAGGTGGCGAGAACCTAGCGGTTTCTAGAATTTTCCAGTACAAACATGCTTGACCATTCTCTGCTCAGAGAGGCCTTAACACTACTGCTAAATTTCTTAACATCTGGCCTGAAAAAGTAGAGTGACACAACTCCTGTAGAAAGCAGCCATATTTAAAAATGAAAGCATATTCCACTGTGGCTTTAAGCAAGCTGACTCAACACCAGATTTAAAAATAGCATAGGAAGAGATGGAGAGGAATATTAAAACCTCTGAAAGACCCACCTACAGAGTAAAGCATACATAGCAGCTTGGTTCTGTGGTGAGAAGCAAATTCTCTCTGTCCAGTCTTCTTGCATGAGGAAGTGGAAACTCTGTGCATTGCAAACAGGGGTGCAAGGTTTGTGTCTGTGTAAGAAGCTATGGGAATCCACTTCTGAGGCTTCTCAGTATAAGGAATGCTGCTTGGAGCGGGAGGCAGCTACATGGCATTCCTTGATTATTATGTTGGCCACTGATGTCTGTGTAGCATTACCCCCTTATACRCAGGGCCACCAGAAGCACTCAGATCCCTGGAGGACATTTTCATATCACAGCAGGAATGTCCTGCCGTTGCTCAGACACCCAGATGGGATCACTTGTGCAGACGTCTTCCTCAGGAGCAACATACAGGAGTCACTARCACTAATGGATATTTAACCTTGATATAATTATGATCTATTTGTTGTAAGCAGTACAGCGAACAAGTTGGCTACTGTTCCCTAAGCAAATGTCACACAACATTGGATGCATGCAAAGTAACAATACATTACCCAAAGAAAAGCTAATTACTTACTAAGACTGACAGAAAATTGAATCTCACTAACAGATCATTTTGTAGTTTGCTCCATGCCCAGCCATTTTTCATTCACAAAGAAACTGCAAAGAACAGCTTCAAGGAAATAACCAAAAGTAATTAAGTTTTATGGAACTGTTACTCAAAGTCATCCATGATCCTGCTCAATCCTTTTTTTTTCTTTTCAGATTTGTATTTATAGGAGAGAAATCAAGAAACAGACAAACCTACTTGTGAATGAGCTATGATATGATGTGGCAGATGTGATGTCTACATTTCATATAATTTTAAAGCATAGAGTACTAAAGTACACAGACCTTGAGCCAAAAAAACCCCAAATTAAAACAGTAAGAAACATGCTTTAAATTCAGATGTGCTTATGTGCATGGAGAAAAGCAGCAAGGTGCTCCCTGGAAGGTGTATTTCCAGTTCACAAAACCTTTCACCTGCAATATCAAAAGTATCCACTTGGTGGGCTCTTGTGTCTACAGTGAAGATGCTTTTTCCATATCCCAGAATCAGTGCTTGCTTTTCATTTCRCTCGTAGTGTCAGAAAGTATTCAGAACTCTGGAAACGCCTGCACTACATTATTTGCATTTCAAACGCTATGACATAACAAGATGCAAATAGATAGGCCTTGGCTACCCTATATCAGTTTTGCCAGTAAAATGAACTTAAAATCCACCTGGTGCAAATTCCTAAAATAAACTCATTTCAGAGAGTTTGAAGCCATAGAATTGGACACATTTTAATCTGTATTACAACATGGTAACTTTTCTGATAGTATCAAAGCCTAAGAAACTTCTTCTTAATCGATACACTGGAATATATAATCCAGTCATTGGATTAGAAAAGATGACACTTAATTCTCTTACCTTTTTGGTGTACCACATATCTAAATGCTCTGTGCAGCCCTGCAAGTGACACAGGTCTATTATGTGAAACAATCTGCCTGTTAGAATGGTTGGTGTAAATAACAACCCAATGCAAGAGGCCATGTCTAGCTTATTAGACTTTTTTTTCCTTCTACGTAACCTTAGTGCAACTTCAAAATATTTCTGGAATTTCTTCAGAATCTCATACAGGGAGGCTACAAAGAGCCAAATTCAGTATTCATATAATGAGATCACTTGGCCTGAACTTGATACAAAGATTAGAAACTGCATAGAGAAAGACTAGAAAAGAATTGGAGCATTTTCTTTTCCTTGTTCTGCCTTTCATACATTATGGACAGATATACAACATGCCACACACTAGATGTTTACATTGGAAAGTAACCTCTATGATATCAGTCAGAAAAATTGTTCCCAAGTCACTGAATCCAATCCCTCGACTCCAGTCTCAGGCAAGGATAATTCCAGTTACAATTCCACTTTTAAACTGATTAAGCTTCATCTTAAAGCTAACTAAGCTATTTTTTTCCTCTTGATGACTGGTGGCATGAATGGACAAAGAATGTGGCAAAGAAGCAATAGGCAATACAGTGTTGGGAATCATTTCTGATATGTGGACAAAAATTCCAGAGCATTTTTGCATTTTTATTGCTCTGTCTAATCTGAAGTATCACAAGTAAGCAACAATTTGCCACAATCATTGCCTGAGTATATGATTAGCTTCTTTAGAGGCAACTGTTTCCAAATGAGAGTGAAAAGTTGGTATGAGGTTAATAAAGAGAGAAACTAGAAGTGGTATCTGAGAAGAAAAGACACACTATCCTTGAAAATTGCAGGGGGAATCTAGGAAGTGATAAAAGGGAAAAAGAAAATAAATATATTTGTCTTTAATGGGCAACTATGCCTAAGAAATATCTGCAAAAAGTAAAAAGCAAACAGGACAACATATTTTACAAATTCTTTAGAATACATATACATGGAAAAGCTTTTTCTGTTTACATACTTCCTCTTGTTTAAATCATTGAATTACTCTAGGCTCCTCTCTTATCCACAAAGCTATACTCTATTTTTATATTATACCATTTTTCTGCCTCTGGTTTGTGATGTGACCTAATAAACTCACTGCATGCTGATGCAGTAAAATGTCTGTGAGTAGTACTTGAAATATTTTCTTTTTGATTAATGGCACAAATGAAAAAATACTTTTGGCTTCCACTGTAGGCTCAGTACTCTGCAGGATAATTTCACTGCCTAAAGGACATGTTCAAATGTATGTCATCTTGTAATGTTTCTCAGTTGCTCAACTTCATCATAGGAAATCAGAAAGAAATATTTATATGTTAAAGTATATTTTTAAAGTATATTTGAACAACACTTGAAAGTTTCCTGAGCCTCTAGCTGGAAAAGAGGAGATTAATTTGTGCCCTGTGAAAGATAACAGAAATGTACTATATTTTCATAGACAACCAAAGCTAATGACAGAAGGTGATAAAATCAGTCAAACAGAACAATAATTCCTAATGAACCAGCTTTGCATTTCATTAGCTTGGGTGCCAAGGCAGTTCATACTGATTGATTTAGATTTTCATTTTAAATTCTCATAATGAATTAAGTAATTAGGAAAATAAGGGCTAACAGCCTAATACAACTTGAGGTTGTACAAAACGGTTTCTGGCTGAAGTCAATGAGAAGAGTGTGGGCTCAGCACCTCCCAGCACTTCGGGCTCCTCATGGTCCTGACTTGAACCTGACCACAGAGGTAGATACTGTGCCAAGCTTCTCCACATGGTTGTGCCAGGGCATTTCGCTCCTGGCCCTTGAAGTCTTCTGCTGTTCCGCTTCTGAACTGTCACCAGTGAAGTGCAATTTTGTGATGTGCTCACACAGCAATGAAGATGAGACCAAGCATGTTGCCATCATGTTCTAAGCAATAATTCAAACATTTCAGCAATTTAATTGGATAGGAGTGGATACATTTATTCGAGGTTTATTTTTACTATCCTTTATGTCGCTTGCTTTAATTTAACATCTACTAATTAATTTTCATCAGGCTTAATTCTCAGCTAAAATGAGACTAGGAATATAGTTTTCTTCAGGAATATAGGAATGCAAAGTGAAATAATCACATTTTAATATATACAGGAAGCAAATTTTTTCTGATGCAGAGATTTTTCTAGGGAAAAGTACTGTGGAACACAGACACACTTTGATTCATATTTTATAGTGGATGGGATGCAATTAACTCGGTTAGCCTGAAGATCCTTGAAGTTTAGGCAAATTTAAAACTAGCTTTGAATTTTGCAGCTGGCAACTGATCACTATAAAGTACAAAACCTCCTGATCCCAAAGCACCTAGGCTTTTACTTTTTATTGAATCGAAGCTTTCTGGGTCAATTCTTGTTCTGTTCTGAAGATGTGCATGTATGTATGTATGTATATATGTAGGTATGCCTGTGTACACACACTCACACACACACATATATCTACCAGAAATGCCCAACTTTTCACTCCCAGCAAAATGATTAGGATATTTGAAACTTCAGAGGCTGAAAAACTATATGCAAACTCTTTCTGCTGTCTGAATGTCATATGGAAATCTCTTGGAAAGACATGGCTTTATTCCCTGCAAGTGCCTCCTATGGGATTTAATCAGAAAACAAAGGACAGTGTGAATGTCATGTAACCTGCATTTACTTCATTAGCTTAATTTCACTTAGTACTTTTTAGCTATTACTCTTTCACAGTCTTTCTTCCTATCAGAAATTCTATAGTTTCAAAGCAACAGACCCCTGCATGCAAAAGGTAGAATTGCACTTGCTGTCAGTAGCAACTGTTTCCAGACTAAAGGGAATGATGCGGGCTCCTTACATACCCCAAAATTCAGTTTAAGGCAGATCTAGTGATGAGCAACCAAAGGTGAATCACTTAAGGTGGCTGAAAGATCGTTTCTGTAGAGCTAGCTTTCTGCCAGATCAGCCAGTTGAACTGGGACACCCTGTGGCTATATAATTACCAGAGCCGATGTAAAGGAAGCAGTGCAAGCATATGGCTGGGGTGAAAATGGGGCCAGGAATGTTTCCTTTTAGATTACCTTATCTATAATATCAAATTGCATCCTTAAGATGCAGATATGTGATACAGCTGAGCCTGGCCCTGCAACACTCTCCCTGCAACAGCTTTAGCRGTGTGTCCAGCTGTATCTTGGGGCACTCTGACTTTCTAACCTGCCTGAAAATTAACTCAGCAAAGAAAAAGTGAACAGTTACCTGCTCTGTTAGTGAGTCAAGTCAGCTCACGAGGCAGTGAGACACAAATTATGTACAGGAGGGGACTAGACTATGCAGCCAGGAACATGAGGGAAATGGGGAGGAGGAGGAGGAGRGACTAGGATGCCTCTCTGAGCAGCAATTAGATTAGCTCAGCTGAGTCACTGAACCAGACCTGAAGTCTCCACGCTTTGTCCCTAGCCCAAAGTTAGGAGTAACTAAGATATGTTTTCAGAACTATAGCGAAAACAGAAATGATGCATGTACAGAACTTTACAGACATGAAATAATAATACCTCATATTCTTTGGGGAAGAGAGGTCAAGATCCAGATTTTAAAGAATATTGTGTAAAAAATATATACAGCTCTGCTAGTGCCTTAACTATTAGACAGACAGCTTAGAAGCAAGCCGTAGGGAGCTACTTTGACACCTGAGTTTCCCCTGCCATCTGTGTCCCTYTTTCATGTGCTCCCTTCAACAGCACCTCCCTCCCTCTCAGGATTTTTCCTGACATTGCTTTGGCAGACCTGCAGTTTTCACTCTTAGGTGGCAGCAGCAGCAGCTGGTGATAGGCAGCTATACTCATGCCTAACTGGTACTCCCTACAGATGCATGCCTAAATAACTGGTCCTCCTGCCCTTCCCTACTTAATGCCTTAGGAATTTCAAGATGAGCACTCCAAACTGGTCAGAAACAGCTTCTGAAAGCATTTGTGTAAGAGTGGATTAAAAGGGATTAGAGTTTACAGTTCTTAGTTGCCAGACAGCCTTTCCTATTTGCTACCTTCCCAAAAAATGCACTGTATCYGCAGTGCCTCAAAAGGAAACTTCGTACAGGTAGGAGGACCAGAGAGGGAAAAAAAGAAAAAAGAAAAAATATACAAAGGATGGCCACAGATGGCTTCTACAGGTGAAGAAATGGGAAGGCAGAGAGAGGAAGCAAAACACACAACAGCTGTGGCTACTGATAATGATTCTGCCACTGGGACTCTTTAGAGATGAAAGTTTTTGCTCTTATTTCCTACATTCCCCTCTCCACTGCCAGTCTCTAGAAAGCTATAGTATTTTCAGTAATGTTTTTATCTTTCCATTTTCTTTTAGTCTGTCATATACTTAGAAAATATATTTCAAGCACTACTCTGCCATATAGGGGAGAAGTGCACTAAACATGCAGAAGGTGAGAATAGCAGTGAGTTGGGTGCAGCTGTGTTCTTACCTTGTTGTCCTGAGAGGTAATATTTAATCAAGTCAACAGATGCATCGTTCTCTTTAATGACTTGTACTGGGAGAGATTTCTCATGATGAAGTTGCACATGATGGTACAGAACATACATCCCTGAACCCAGCTCTCCAACACTGAACAGATTAAATTCATTTACTAACAAAACATGCCCCAGAGCAACTTACAAAAGGTGCATGTTAGAATGAGTCTATTGAATTATTCTGTACTTCTCTATCCATGGGCCAGATTCTGCTATTCTTACTCACTTTGAGTAAGTAGTTCAGCCTCCATGTGGTTTCTTTAACCACAATTTATCTTACCGCTATAGGATTGCAAGTAGCACAAGGTAACCATCCATTCAAGAGAAAGAAAATGAATCTGTTTCTTTGTTGTTGTATCTGACAGTAAACCCAAATCAGACATGCATATTACACTGAGCTATACTTTAGAATATGAATTTTCCCACTGAAACCTGTGTGTTGGCCCAAGAAGTGAGGTGAGATGAGGTCAGTGGGAATCAAGGGAGGAAGAAGTGAACGCAGTGCTCTAACCAGACACAGCGAACATTTGCACTAGGACTGAGGAAAGGATGTCAGGATCTTGCTCCCTATGCAGGATCAAATCTCCAGCAGTCTTTGACCCTTCAGAAACACTAACAAAATCAAATATGTTAGAGGAGGGCCACATCAGCCCATGGAGCCTTTCCATCCCCAGAAAGGAGGGACATGGAAATAACTCTCTGCCAGAGGGCAGGGAGACAATTTATCATCCCCAAGCACCCTTGCCTCACCCTGTACACACTGCCCTGGCTTGGGGTTGTATTCAGGCTGCCTACTGGAGCCACTCCACTGGCCTTCTCCACTGGCTGCCTAGGGAGCCCAGACATGGTGGTGTTGGGCAAGAGCCAACCTGAATCCCTGTGGAAGTGCATGAGTCCACGGTGGGGAAGCCTGCCGTGGGGAGGGCAGCCCTGGAGCAGGGCTGTGGCACCTAGTGCAGGGCYGCAATGCCTTCCCACGGGGGTGACCTATCATGGAGGAACGGTGGGACGGACACAGTCCTCTGCATTACTAAATGGGTGCCTGAGTCGCTTCTATCTCTTCCTCCAGTTGGCAGAGAAGCCCCGGGAARATAAAAACCGCACAAATTACTCCAGAATAAACAACTTTTTGTCTCCATTTGACAGCACGAGAAACTCTCATTAGAGGGAGCCGTCCACCTCCAGGCTGCCGCTTTCAGAGCATCAGGCAGCCACCTCCATGAGGAAGGGTTCCCAGAGCAGCCCCCATCAGCCTTCAAAACCCCTTTTATACTCGGGTGCGAAACTTAGCAGGAGAAGGGGGGGGGGGAGCCAGAGGCTGCCAAGTAACTGCATCCGTGGTGGCAGGAGGCCGCCTGGCACGGGAGCGAGCAGACAAAAGAAGGCGGAACTACGTGGCTTAAATTCAAAAGGAGAGCTGGGGGCTCCGCAAGGACAGCACCGACCCGGGGGCGAGCTCCCCCGGGCCCGGCTCTCCGGCACGGGGGCGAGCAGCGGCGGCGGGGCGGGGGCGCCCGCCGAGGGCCGCCGGCATGGAGCGGGACAAGTGTGTGAGGAGGCAGGGAGCGCGGCGGCGGCGGCCGCTCGCTCGGGGCTGCACCGCCTGAGGCGCCCACCCGGCCCAGCCCGGCCTCGGCGATGAGGGGCATCCCCGGCTTAAAGAGGCTGCGGCTCAAAATCTGGAGGCGATGCACCCTCGTGTTCTTCCTCTGCTGGGCTGCCTGCTGGATGGTGGTCAGCGCCTTGCTTTTTCTCGTCCACAGGAGCGTCTTCTCCGCTCGGGACGGGGCCCGCTGCTGGACACGAGTGGGTGCTGGCGGGGCCCCACTCGGGACAGAGCCCAGCTCCAGGCGTGAGGGGCTGCTGGCTCGCCCCTGCCGGGGGCGGGATGGGGCTGGGCTCCCTGGGCGGGTGCTGGCCAGGCCCCACTCAGGATGGGCTCCCTGCGCACCAGTGGGTGCTGGCCAGGCCCCACTGGGGACAGGATGCGGCAGGGCTCCCTGGGCACCAGTGGGTGCCGGCCAGGCCCCACTCAGGATGGGGTCCCAGGCACCCACGGGTGCTAGCCCAGCCCCGCTCAGGACAGGGTGCCGTGGGGCTCCCAGCACCGGTGCACCGTACCCGCCCCGTTCCTCGTGGCGTCTCCGTTTTGGCTCCTGGGCGCGGGCCCCGGCGAGGCCAGGTCCGGGTTCCGCTTCCGTGGGCTCCAGCGGTGCCGAGGTCCCGCTCGTCAGTGGGTGCGTCTGGGGCACCGTTTCCCTCCCCACGGCTGGTCCTTTCCCTCCCCACGGCCGGGACCGGCTCGCAGGAAGCCTGGTCCTGCCCGAAGCTGGGAAAAGATGGATA
The DNA here is from genome assembly GCF_003343035.1 of Apteryx rowi. Taxonomy (NCBI): domain Eukaryota; kingdom Metazoa; phylum Chordata; class Aves; order Apterygiformes; family Apterygidae; genus Apteryx; species Apteryx rowi. Next base: position 231,521 of record NW_020448453.1, on the reverse strand, counting down.
TCCCTGCCCGGGACGTACCTAGCTGCCATTTACCATCCATCCCGCTCCTCTCGTGGGATCCAGGATCTGCACTCAAATTCTGTCTTGAATGTAGCTGAAGCCCCTTTCTAATAACCCCAGAGTGTTTGGTGCCTCCTGGAAAGGAGGTGGGAAGAGGCCGGCGGGAGAACTTTTACTGGAAAGCATGGTCCGAACCGTGCTCGTTGGAATTCAATGGCTTTGTTTGGTGTTGGTGTCCGGAGAAGTCCGGCGGGCAGCTCCGAAGGTGCCGTGTTAGCAACTCGCTGCCCTTTGGTAAAGGCAGGAAGAGTTGCTTTTTTCTTTTCTTTTTTTTTGTCTTTTTTTTGTCTTTTTTTTTTTTTTTTTTTCTTTGGGGGAATGTGTGTATGGGGACAAATGAAACATGCT